>NC_088649.1:17581556-17638160 GCF_964019385.1 Sycon ciliatum | reverse complement strand
AACCAAAATAAAATCGAGATTCCCGGGCAGGACCCATGTGAAATTCAGGCTCACAGCCGTATGCCAAAACCTCGATTACGTGGAGGACATATTGGATCTGATCACCATAGAAACGGGCACGCGTGACTGCTAAGCGCAGGCGTAGCACTCACAATCGCAAGGAGATTTTGACTTGCTTGGGCTGAGTTGCTGTGACAAGAACTGAGCCGTGGATGGTGAAGGAGACGGAGACAGTTCTCCATTTGTTTCGGTTGTTATTGTTTCCTTCCGAGTGGACTATTTCGCGAGCATTGTTGGCCTCATCGGCCGAATTCTTCCTTCAGACTGTCCACACACGGAGTCCTGCGAGGAGTAGCCCCGAGCAGATTCCTGCATTCGTTGAACACGAAAGAGTTCAACATCTACTGCCCGGCAGCTACGCCGCTAATGCAGAGGCGCGGGTGACGGAATCGGGAGAGGATCGGGAGAGGATGTTGAAGGCATGGAGCAATGACTCACGTAGTGTTCTAGTTTTCTAGTGTTCTAGTTCTAGTTTTAGTTTCTCCGCCGTGAAGTCCTGTTGTGTCCAATGTAAATATACGCCTGGTCCGCTGCGAAGAGCCGCGGAACGCAGTAGTGACGATGTGGAGTTGTGAATTATTTGATCCGCCACTCCGTTTCGTTGCAAGAGAACACGTCCAGTGGCTTCGCCGTTGTGCTGGCCATGTATTTCTTCAGTCGGCCATAACTCCTGAAGGACACAGCGATGAAGCGCCAGGCGAGTAGCAAAACATTTCGAAAATTTGCCTTGCTGTAGTGTTGTTTCCGCATTCACAACCGGTCCAGCGCGCGCGGTTCTTCCTCGCACCTGTACTGCAGATAGCGTCGCCTTCGAAATGTTCGTTTGTACCCGTCTCTTGCCCGATTTTGATGGCCAATAGCTTAAAATTTTCAGTAGGAAAATTAGAAGAATTTGTCCGAGAGACTTTTCAATTTTAAATTCAGGGCTCACAGTCGGTATGCAGGATCGACAAAAGCGTCGTGCGAGGGCGGGTTTGGTGCACGTGAGTCGCGTGACCCCACGAGAGCACAGATCGTGTACATCCTACGCATCCCAACAGAACAAAGAAGTAAAGAGAAAGAACCTGGGCTTGAGTAGCCTGTTCTTGTCTTGTAGATCTATAGAGCCGATGTTCGCGATATTTTGGTCGGACCTGTCCTTTCCTCGCTTCTCTTGGCATGCAGTGTCAAACCATTCTCGTTTCCGTTCGTCTCGATCTTGTGCTTTTACGATCGTGCATACTCCAGTGGAAATAGTTTGCTTTATTATTTTCACTGGGAATTGCACTGCAACACTGAACAGTTACTGCCAGCCCTCGGCAACGACTTGCCTTTCACTGTGCCTTGTAGAATTGGTCCACCGAAGGAGAAGGCGAAAGGCAACCTGTGCTAGTCCCAGGAAATTCATGTCATGTAGCCGCTGTTCGACCAAATGCTGATGCTACAATGAGCGATCGCGATATTCCACAGGTAAGAAGACAAACAAACGAGTCAGAGCTCGCCAGGCAGGTAACGCCGAGAACATACAACACGGAGCTGCTGATCGGATGGAGGCGAACGGGACCAGCAAATCCGCCAGGCGTTAGTTGAGGGCCACTAAAGGCCAGGTTTCCAGAGGTACCAGTTCCTCCATGATGGCGAAATGCGCTGCCACAAGAACTCCAGCGAGAACGAAAGCACAGCAACCAACTCCGCGGGCGAACTGAGGAGAGAACACTGAAAAATCTGTGCGCAATGATTTTCTGTTGGACGGCGCGCGTTGCTGTTCCGCTGCATGCATGCGTTTTTCTTGTTGTTTGATCTGGTGCTGCTTTTGCACTTTTGGCGTTCTGCGCGCTGAGTGGCACTCACTCAAAAATGTCCACTACATCTCATTCTTGGCGGATTTTGATCATCTATGGCTTATTTTTTTCAGCGTGGAATTCTCCAGACATTTACCGATCACTTTTCCGTTTGCTGTGCCGAAATCGAAGCCAAAACGACCAGACTTTGGCTAATCCGTGCCGGAAAACTGGAGGGAAAATGGTGAAACGCTGCGGTAGATCACTGAGTTTGGGGGTTTTGAATCAGCACAGCGAATCCCAGCTTCGTGGACATCAGGGCCGATGTAGTGGACAAGATCAAAGATTTGAGAATAGAGGAGAATAGAGGCCTGTGATTGGTCAGTTGTCATCACGTGACATCCGCGCAAAGCCGTGCGCGACTCCACGCTTTTGTATTGGACTGTGAGCCCTGAAATTGGTGCGGGAGGGCGAATTTTATATTTTTTATTTTTTCCCATGTATGTACATGTACATGACTATAGTATAGTCATGTACATACATGGGAAAAAATTAAAAAAATAAAAAATTATATGTGTGCATGCCATGTTGAACTTTTTTTACAGCATTTTCCGGTAATTTTTATTCAGTTTTTTTACAGAAAACAGGTACGCGGTTTACCCGTTCAATTTTCTATAATTCGGCCAACGATGGCCCTGATCATATCTGTACATCTGGGAGTCGTACAAGCTCGGGTTTGTGTGACTCCACGTCACAGATCTACTCACACGATCAGTACTGTACATGTATGAACTGTTCAAAAAAAAAAAAATGGCTTTGGCTCAATTTTGGTGCGGGAGGGCCCGGGAATCTCTATTTTTTTTTGGTCTCGCCTTACTAAGGAATTCCCAACAGGCGTCATCGCCTTCTTTCTGGGAACTCTAAGAACGTCTTGATCAGGGAGTCGTAAAATACCGGGAGGCGACACGCCACACATTTCACGATCCGAGGATTGCCGCACTCGACCCGCGAAATTTGAAGCGTGATTGAAACGTCGTCGTCATCTTCTTTTTCTCAATTGTTTTTGCTATATGCTTCGAGGCTATTCTGGATCTCCAGAGCGAAAGCTGGTTGTTTCTGATACGTACCACGCATTACCTTAGGTTGAGCCGTGGCTTTTAATTTTTTTTGGAAGTTCACTGCTTTGGAGACGACGGAATGTCAAGGTAAGTTATTCACGAAATGTACTCAAATTTGAATTGAGTCAATGCGAATGACACCCTGTTTTCGGAATAGTTCTCCACTAAACACACCATGCCCATGGCCCCTTCATGTTGTCCAAGTTCCATTCTAGGTTTGTGTGAAGTTTCGAGATGAAGTTCGACGATGTACTCACCTTTCCATGGAAAGGAAAAAAAAGTAGCATATCAAACAGAATCCATGCAGTATTTGATGCCACTATCCTCATTCTTCTGCATTCAAAGTGTTTCATATCTATATGGCCCATGAACTGCAAACAATATTTGTCATTTCTTAACTGTTCATAGCTGTTCATAACTGTTCTGAACACATTGCCTTCAGGAAACGTAAGGCCGAGTCGCCTCACCGACTGAGCAAAGTTCTCTGCGACGAAAGTCACACTATCGGCGAATGCACTCAAGGTGAATACCCGTCAATATCCTGTATACTGCTCGTACCGCTTATCACAGTAGCATACACACAAGCACACATACCTCAGACCTCAGACCTCAGACATGCCCATCGCGGGAGCGATGATAGCGAACAGCTATGTTAGACATAGCAACTTGTGCTGGGATTACACCATTCAACAGCTTGCAAGGCTGAAGCACACATACACACACACACACACACACACACACACACACACACACACACACACACACACACACACACACACACACACACATGCATGCTCGTGCACACACAAGCGCAAAATTCACATATCACTGGTTCAGTTGTTTTTATCTGTGTCGTATTTTGTCTTATACAGAGCTTCCGAGCCACGCCGAGTCACTTGACCAACTGAAGAAGGTTCTGTGCAACGAAAGTCACACTATCGGCGAATGCACTCAAGGTGAATACCCTGTGGACTGCTTATACCACTTATCACAGAAGCACACACACACACACACACACACACACACACACACACACACAAGCGCAAAATTCACATATCACTGGTTCAGTTGTTTTTATCTGTGACGTATGGTGTCTTATACAGAGCTTCCGAGGAACGCCGGGCCACCTGAATTCTCCAAACAAGGCTGAAGGCTTGACACGGCATCCTTGCCAAATAAAGGTATAAGCTGCAGCAAGTTGTCGTTGCGACACCTTGCTCCTTCCAGCTCACGCCGCACGGCCACCAAGCACCAACCACCATGGTACTTTTCAGCAAGGTGAGACAAATTGTCAATCACCGGTTCGGGGATGGCTTCAGCAGCTTTGGATGGTGCTATTGACGCTTTCCTGATAGCAGCGGCAGCCGTGGCATGCAGGCAGCTTATCAGATTCGCTAGCACTGCAGATGTAACTTCCAAATCTGAAGAAGAGAAAAGAAAAAGACAACATATAAGGACTGGTGGTTGCAGAGACTGTACTAGTATTCAAAAGCCAGCGTTTGCATACCTAGTCTGCATACCTAGTCAGAAGCCAATTTTTTTCCAACATGCATGCAAAACGCACTGACCTTCACAATTGATTTTCACTTCGGGAATAGCTGTTGCGATGACGGACAGCATTTGTTGCCATGCTTGCGAAATATCAGCACCCTTGCATGCCTTCAGCTGGCACACTTCCTGGCGTAGCAGATTTGCAGTACCTGATGCCTTTGTAACCGTGTCATAATAACATGCAGGAATGACTCCGTCGCCTCAGTAACACTCGCCTGTCTCATTGTCAGCAGTTTGCAAATTCCATGGATCACTGCACCTTCCATAGGCCTGTACACCATGATGGCACTACCACTCTTACATCGATCTGCACATAGACAAAGTATGGTTTGAGGATGGAGGTTTACATCATCTACGGTGATGATACATACTAGGTACACTTGTAAATTTTCAGGACTTCAATAAATATCCTGTCACAGAGAACAGACAATGCATCGTGGGCAGACTAGGATGAAAAGGATGGTGTCGACCACCTAATTTATCGGGTCAGTTCGGGCACTTAGGTATGCTACAGATTATACATTCGTGTCCACAAGGAAGAGACAAAAACATGCAAACGAAAGAATCTCACCTGTAGCCCACAGCTGAACATCCCCACAACTCAGGTCACCAAGTGAATACGTGGCGTCATCTACATCTTCCACGGCGGACTCATCACTTTGGCAGTCATCTCTGTCAAGCTCCATCATCCTGTACTTCGAAGGCCAAGGCACAAAGTATTATTACTTAGAAAAACAAAACGAACTGCTGACACTGGATTCGTTGTGTGCAGGATAATTTTATTGAGTTTTCAAATTTTATGGACCAAACAGCGAACGCGTCCTTTTGCATGACCTGCGCCGCTTTGACCTCATGGGAAGTCCCTCGCCATGCAGCGCGTGAGGTCTCAGCACTCGTGCCCGAGCTGAGGCAATCATCCGACGCGGTTGTGCATCTCGTGTCGCCTCCCGGTATTTTACGACTCCCTGGTCTTGATGGATGATCGAAATTCAGCAGGTGAATTAGAAAGGCGGTAAGCAGGTGGCAGTGCATTCCACCGGTCAGCGCCTACGTAAGAAATTGCACTGAAACCATAGCGTGTACTAGCAGGGGGTAAAAAAAGCGCGGCAGACACCTGACCTGGTAATGGCAGCAGTGTTAGCACCGTGAGCACGAAGAGTAAAACGGTCTTGTAGGAGAGAGCAAGCAAGGCCATTCAGGCAGCGATACACAAATACATAGGTCTTGAAATTGAGGCGTTGTTCAAGGGTGCATACATTGGTGTTACTGTAGAGAAGGGCAGTTGGGGTCATTCTATCCAAGTAAAGATGCTCTTTAGCGCTAAGCGGCGGGCAGCAATATGTTTGTTATAAAGAGCTTGTGACAAACAGTGTACATATGCGGTGCTGCCATACTCAAGAGTAGACTGAATTATAGAGAGGTAGAACAGTTGCTTGCTAAAGATACTGATATTCTGTTTTGCAGGCACAAAGGCTCCGACTTTCTTGTTAACAGATGTACACATCGCTGCTACATGTACTTGGTCTGAAAAGGACTGGTGGTGGTGGGGGGGGGGGGGGGAGGGGTTCACGTGCAAGGCACATCACTGCACTGTACTGGCAAATTTCGGACCAGGTTTGCAGAGCATAGTGGCCCGTTTGTGGGGAAAAATATTCTCGCAAAAGACGTCATGTGTAAGTTGTCACGTGACCGAACAGAACACTGGAAGTGAACTTACATGTATGTCGGCATTATGAGTAGTCTACCATTTTACAACCATGTTAAAAAAAGGCCAGGTCACCTCGTTCCAAGGGTATAATAATAATTATTATTATTATTATTTGTGCTCCCGCGTCAATGGGCTCGCCCAAATTCGCTTGCACCGAACCATGCGAAAAAAGGCCGCCAGCAGGCAGGCAGGCAAAGAAAAATAGAAAATGGTGTCACATAAACTAATACAAACAAGAATATCATTATTGATGACATTAATATACTGAATGAATGGCAAAGGCCATGTGAATACGGATAATACGGATAATCAGAGTACCAACAACAAAGAATGTAGCTCAAACCATTGCAGTGCCAACCTCCTTCACCAGTACTCTGCCTTGTACGCATCTGTAACTGCGTTGCACAGATATGTCCATTCACGGCGATCCAGTGCTCGCTGAGCCATCAGCTGCAAGTCCCTTGGAGTCCTCAGACGGCAGCCGACTCGCTCCGCGTCTTGATTCAGCAGGACTGGTAGCGTGATCCGCGGCCGCCCACGGTATCCCGGCACGGAGCAGCCAAAGAATCCACTTATGGCCTCCCTAGCCGGTGTGTGCTCATCGCAGGATGTGGCCAAACAACCGCCATCTTGCATTCACCAGAATGTTGCCAAGTGGAGCAGCACTGCAGCGCTCGTAAACCAAATCGTTCGACAGTCGGTTGGGCCACCTGATACCCAAGATATGCCGAAGTTGCCGCCGATGATACCATTCCAGCGCTTCAATTGTCTGTCGAGTGATGCCCCATGTGGAGCAGTTGTAAAGCAAGACAGGTAACACGAAGCAGTTATACAGCCGGACGCGCACCTTCAGACTCACTTGGTCTCTTCTCTTCCATAACTGGCAGAGGGACTTAAACGCTATCACCGCAAGCTGCTTTCTGCGGGTGACATCCTCTGCATCACCAAGGAGAGAGCCGAGTTTCTTGACCATACGCCATGGCTCATCAGCGCGATCGGCCTCTCGCTGGATGGCTGTGAATTCTGTCTTGGTCTGGTTGACGGTAAGGGACCATGTACCCAAGATGGTGGCAACTTGTGGCTCTAACATCCGAAGCCAATCACTAGAGATACTGATGAAGTCCACATCATCGGCGTACTCCACATCGTACGGAAGATGCCGGGCCACAGGTGCAGCCATTCGCTGTCGCACATCCTGCAGGGCAGCTTCCAGGTAGATCACGAATAGAATTGGCGACAAGGAGTCGCCTTGCGGGGTACCAATGTTAGTGGAGAAAGAGCTTGATGTTTCCGTGCCCAGTCTGACTGCCAAATTCGTATCTGAGATCAGGTAACGGATCAAGCGTACCTCGTCTTCTTCCAAGAATCGCTGAACCACGTCCATCAACTGTCCTCGCCTGATCGTGTCAAAGGCACGTGACATGTCGATGCCCAGTATGCTGAATGACCAGTGGTACCGCTGGGTCGTAGCTGCTAACCACCGATGGCACCAGACCACATCAGCTGTTGACCTTCCTGCACGAAAACCACGTATAATAATTACATACTGTAAAACCGGAAAGTCTAACGTTTTAACGATCAATTATTTTCGTTATTTGAAAAACCGTCATCGCAAGATATCTGTATAAAGATGCACAATCATGCAGATGGGTGGCCAGCTAGCCATCGTTAAACTTTTTGAAAGCTATCATGCCAAAGTTACTAAAACGTTAAACTTTTTGGTCATTAGACTTTCCGGTTTTACAGTATAGCCCCATAGGGGGGGGGGGGTTATAATTATACTCTTGGTGGGACCATAGCATTTAGCTGTGGAGGGCTCTGGATGCATTGCAGCTTGTGCGAGTACGGGAGGCGGTACGTTGAGTGCCGCACCGCCAGGCTCTGCGGGATGGTACCAAGGCCACACCAAAGAGCGCATACTTCACCTTAATTTAGAAAAGCGATCCTGTCAGCTTTTCTATTACTAGGGAGGTTCTGCTCTACGTTTTGGGAACGCGACGCAAAGAATCACGCGAACTTTCTTCGCGTTCCCGTAACGTAAAGAAATGCTGTTCTGCTCTACGTTTCACCTAGAGAAGTCACGTGGAATGTGTACTGGGAATTTCCCCTTCCATATTTGGCAGTTTTCTGCATGCAGTTGATCGATACCCAGCAAATCCGTACGCATTTTCTCTGCGTGTGCCACAACGTAGAGAACCCCATCTCCGCGTAGAAATCTGGAGCCAAAACACGCGAAGCCGTAGACTCTAACCCAGACACCTGCTCTCTACGTGATTTCTCTACGTTTCACGTATAGCAGAACCTCCCTATTGTGTTCACATGGCAAGAAAAACGACACCGCTATGCTACGTAACTTTCTACGTAAGGTGCTCGGTATTTCACTTAGGCTACGTAAGTCTCTACGTAAGGTGCTCGGTATTAGATCTACCAGCGGGTGGTAGCCGCGTGCTGTGCACGTGCACGGCAGACATTGTGTTGCAGTGCAGTCCGTGTTCGGTCGGATGTACATGCGCAAGGAACTAACTTCCTTCTTTGGAACTGCTTCTTGTATGAGCTGTTTCGGATATTTCGACTCCTGGCCTGGCTTATTTCGTTTCGGTGCTGCTGAGACCTCCTTTCGCGGAATATTACTGACAGGTGAGTTGACCAGTTCCCTTTGATTCATTTGCTTGTGTTCACTCTTTCATTTACGAAAAGTGTGCTGATTTTGGGCGGAATGCAATAAATAATGGAAAAGCTGACAGGATCTCTTTTCTAAATTATTTAGCTTTTCCGCTGCCGAGGCCTCCTTTTACGGAATACTCGATGACAGGTGAGCTTTTCTGCTGTCGAGGCCTCCTTTTACGGAATATTCAATGACAGGTGATCTCTGAGTTGACCGGTTTCCTTCGATTCATTTGCTTATGCTCACCCTTTCATTTACGGAAACGTGTGCTGATTTTATTCGGATTTAGATCCATTTTTATCTCTTTGCCCTTGTCTACAGTGTACGAAGAACGCGAGTTCACCTTCTTGACGGTAAGGCTTACCGGTATGTTAGATGTGTTGTCGAAATACTCATATTCATTGTACATTGGTACGTTACAAGTAAGGCACTGGTCAGTGGCATACTATCGTTGGCAGTTCCCAATCTGGAGGGAAAGGTTCAAGGACCCATTGACCGAATTTGCAAAATAAATTCGCATATCAGGGAAAATCTCCATTCTGGATAGGTTCAGTAAACTTGTTTGCTTCATACGAAACAAGCCAATGGGTGCAGTCTCGTCTCGTGAAGATCTCGTACTTGTATGATTGGATTTGTTTACTCGAGTCTGGGCTGTTTGATTTATTATTTGTGAGTACCGCCGAGATTGCACTGCCCCAAATAAAGTTTCGTGCCGCCAAAGCAAGAATTACGATCTGCAATCTGTTTGTAGTACATGTACCTGCAAGAATGTGCTGCACATGTATCGTACTTTCTCTGTTGCTGTTTCAGTTGCCGTCATGTTTCTGAAGAAAGGTTCAGTAGAGAGGTTCTGCAAAACGAAAATTCGAACGAAGTTTCGCGACAGTCCTTGCGAAAGTGTGTACGAATTTTGCGTTCTGCACATTTGGTAGTTTGCGCGGGCCAAGTGCACGTACGCCATGACCCGATCTCACGAATTTTCCTACGACAGTTAATTTCGCGTTCCCTGCAAGTTTCGTGTCCAAAGTTGCGAAAGTTCGTGCGAAGTTTCGCACTTCATGAAGTAGAACGAAAGTTTGTACGCATTTTCGTTTTGCAGAACCTCTCTACGACTCATTTGTTTCATACGAGACGAGTCAATGAGTTGGTGTGGCTTAGAATCTTTCGCTGTAGAAGAAATCTATTCGTATGTCTATTGGAGAAATAATTGTATTCACTGGTTATAAATAGGTTAAGACAAACTCACAGAGTTAATACCATCGGTCCCTTGGTGTTCGTCCTAAAGAGGTTCGACTGGATATCATTCATACTCACCAAAAGATGTGTAAGATTTTATTATTATGGAGTGCCTTGTTTATCTCTCAGTACCTCCAACCATAGCCTTGCCCCTTTTATCCTCAGGATCAGTGTAGTTGTTGGAACGAGGTGTCGGACTCAGCAATGTATTTTGTTTACATTTTAATACATGTTTATTGTTCCTCCTTTGCTGTGTTGTTTTAGAATATCGTGGACTAACAGTTTGAAGTCATTGAACTACTTCCAAAAGTTCTATCGACATCAACAGTATTACGATTTCAGTGCAATATGATGCAGGATGACCTTATCACGAAAACCCTTGATTACAAACCATTTTAAACACAGAATCAACAAAAAACATCTGCGACACGCACCTGGTTACATTTCTCAAATAAATCTGATCGAGGGTGGGGAAATCTGAAATATCTGAAAGGCAAGACGATTAAGACAGTCATGAAATTCTGCTACAGCAACATGCACAGAATGACCTCCGTATAAAAAAAGTATCACGGCGGTCCACCACTACGTACTCACATGTTTCCCGTAGAAGAACATGCTATGCCATTTTCTGCAAGAAAAGGCTTGCAGATCAAGGCGTATAATACGGTATTGATATGATCAAGAGTACATAAACCGTTTATGTACTCTATTATTATTATTATTATTATTATTTTATTTATTTTACTAGGGTGTTTCCCACAGACCTATGGTCTTCTTACGGGAGCCCCTAGAAAGGTTAAGCATGAACGAACAAATGGGCGATAATCTGTACAAGAGTCTTGATATGATGTGAAGGTTTGTAATCATGGCATTCCATTGATTGGTGACAGAAAAAAACAAAAGAAATTATAGCAATAAAAACTGCTTCATGGCAGATTTCTAAAAAAAGTTTAGTTTAAATTTACATATTGATATAGTATAGGGCATTCCATTGATTGGTGACAGAAAAAACAAAAGAAATTATAGCAATAAAAACTGCTTCATGGCAGTTTTCTAAAAAAAGTTATTGTGTTCTAGTCCATGGACCACGTCTAAAAAGTAAGAAATTAACGAAATGTGATAGCCGAAAATTAAAATTTCACACAAAACCTCACAATAATCACACACAGAATGAAAAGCTACATGTAGAAGACCTTTTCCCCTCGTGATCCTCTTTCCTATGCATGCATGACATGCATGTTGCCAATTGTTGGTGCAGTACAAGTTTAGTGTCGAAAGCAGCATTTCAAGTGTTGTGATTATTGTGAGGTTTTGTGTGAAATTTTAATTTTCGGCTATCACATTTCGTTAATTTCTTACTTTTTAGACGTGGTCCATGGACTAGAACACAATAACTTTTTTTAGAAAACTGCCATGAAGCAGTTTTTATTGCTATAATTTTACAATTGTTTTTGCTTTGCTTTTTCTCATTGTTACACAAATTAATAATTATTGTCCTTGGAAAAGGCCATTGTTGATTTTGCTCCTGAATTGTCCTCGCTGTTAATTTTCTACCTTCCTCCTCCTTCAAAATCCCTTTCTAACTCTACTTTCACATTCGCTTCCATGTGCACTTCAGTATCTTCCAGTAAACAAAATCACAGTCACCACTTCCGCTGCATAGCTCGCTGGGCACGCCATTGCTTTGTAACCTGCCAATCTCTCCCCCTTTTGTGTACCTGCTTTTATGGACTCAGATGGAGAGCCAAGGTTTAATTTATACAAAGAGAAGGACCAAGGAACTACACGTTTCGCTATACTGTCCACTAACACCACCGGTTACTAAACAATCAGCTCATGCGATAACATTGCACGGAACTGACCGACGGTACTGACGTTCTACAACTAACTGGCTAACAGCTCTAGCACATCTTGGATGCGCACTCCAACAGCCTTCCAACTTGGAAGGTTCTAAGTTATAGAAATAACATAAGGAGGGGAAGGTGAGCGCAACCAAGATAAGCACGAGCTGAAAGACTCAGCTGTGAAGGACGTTGGCAGATGTACCGCTTTTCTTTTCCTTTTTTCTCGTCTTCCGTGGTTCGTCTCACCCACTGTTCAATTCAAGACAATTGGCCGCCTTGACAAGCTACGAGGTGCAGAAATAAATAAATAAATAAAAATTGAACTTGTAGCCAGCTTACACTTGCGAATCAATTTTTTTTACATATTAAAATGGGAGTTATACTAGTCCAGATAAATTTGAGTCCTCCGACTCAGTACGAGGGTTTAACTCGGATAGTGAGCCAATCAATTAAAATTAAAATAGAAGATATCACATGGAAACAGGTTATGAAGCATCTATCCACGACTGTAACGAGATATAATAATCAGTCAGAATCTCCAATAACAGGGCACATACCGGACATGTTACTGAGGCTGCGTTTACACGACAACGCCCGGCCAGTTTACCGTTTTCAGCCCCGCATTTCTTTTTTCGTTTTCGTACGTTTACACGATCAAAGCCGATCCGAGGTGGTCTCCGTTTGTACCGTTTTCAAGCGTCTACACGAGAGCAAAGGATCCGCCAAAGTTCGTCATGTGCCAAGTGTTGCCGTGGAAGCACCAATCATACTCAAGTAATGGTTGAAAACAGGCACACGACAACCCACGTCACATGACGAAAATTGTAAAAACAATATTTTGGATTGTCGGATAGTAGTAGTAGTAGTAGTATTTATTATTTGACTAGGGGAGTCCCAGCAGGCATGGCCTTGTTACAGGGAACCCTAGGTGAATCTTTGTGAGGTGAGCAAAAGTACCAGCAGATTGTGCCTGACGACAGTTTGGAGGAAGAGTGTTCCACCGACCTGCCGCCAGAAAAGAAACTGAGCGCAGTCCATACCCAATATGTACAGTAGGTAATACTAAGGCAGCTGTATCCTGGCCACGAGTACGAGCATTTGTGTGCGGGCCAACTGAACGCAGTAGAAACAGTGACTGAAGGAGGGGGCTAGTAATTGATGACAAGCAGCGATAGACCAAAACGTATAGTTTCAAATTAACTCGTTGCTCAAACGAATACAGATGACACCGTTGTAAAACTAATGCAGTTGGGGTCATTCTATCTATCCGTGATTGCCGACTATGTTTTGTTTTGGGCCCTGTTTTGGGCCCTGCTGTTAATAACTCGTTCCCATGTGATTTCCTCTATTTTCATTATACTCAGTAGAGTGCTCAATATACATTGGAACATAACAATCGTATACAAAACACAGAGCCCCACGCATCATGTGTTGTAAGTTGAAAAGTGTCATGCCTATGCAAACAAATGAGAGTCCTCCTGCTCGATAGAGTGCTCGATATTCATTCGAATAGAGCTATCTTACACACGTCACAGAGTACAACGCATCAATAGTTGTAATATTTGAAAGTTTCATGTCTCCTTCACCACTACAAATGGGCCAATGTAACGTAGGGGGCCAGCACTGGCATCACGTGACTGCAGCATCATTGCAGAAACAACGATCATGAATGCATGCACTCCAGGGATCCACAGAACAGATGCTTCGCTAACGCTTGCAAACAGCAAAGGTATACAGCAAAGACTAGCTAGAGGCGGAATATAGTACGAAGAAGATGAGTGCATAACAACATAAGCAACGTCGGGGAAAAGCATGGAAAATGGAAGCGGTGAGAATGAGGATCATAATCGGGTTAAGAACAAATGGAACAACGCTTCCGCTCTATATACTCTAAACGTATCATCTATGCCCCATTTGTTCTGGTCGCGGAAGCATCGACAAAAACCTATACAAAACATGCAGTGCTAAATATGCACACTGAGGCACCAACTACGAGAGTTTAATATTAAACTCGGTTAAATATGGATGAAACAAAACGCTACCAGAACACAGATGGGAAAAGCTTTGGGCAATGTACGTAGATCATCCAAAGTAAGTTTATTATCGTGTCCGTTCCCGAAGGGAACTCACCACGGCCGGTGACACCCAGTAAGGCCTAGCGGCCATAGCAGTGAGGAAATTCACGACAGTAATAGCACATATGGTAAAGCTTGGTGGTTGTTGGCCGATAAGTGTATCCGTTGGTGGCGAAAGCGTTCCCTTTGTAGATATTGCCGATCCACGCAACTGGCGTGTACGAGAGATTGTAGTGTTGGCGGACCTTGGCCACCAGCGCCTGGGCGCAGCCGTACCTTAAATCATTGTGCCTTGGCAGGTAGCCATTGTTTGCATTGCATGCGGCTTCGGATGGCGCGAATGTGTCCTCTTTGCTTGATATCATTGCGAGCCTATGTCCGCTTCCACCGCAGTAAAATTCAAATCTTGTTCCTTGATGACAAAAAAACAAAACAAAAAAACAACAACATGGTTGCATCAGTTCATACAGGCTTGAGGAAATTCAAGTTAGAAAAAAGGTGAAGAAAATCTGAAACAATTTGATGGCCATTACGTGACCTAAAGTCAAGCCAGGAAAATTCGCTTTTGCCCAGTTATGTCATACTAATGTTGCCGTCTCAACATGCGAGTTGTAAACAAATGTAGTGATCTACGCGAGTTTGCCAGCAGCTCCAATTAGGAGGACATGCAATGACGTCAAATCCGGCGAAAAGGTAAGGCTGATCCCGTGCATCTAATAAAAAGAGGCATGGTGTTTTATTTTTAAATTCTAGTTCTGCCCTTTTATATTGTGTAATTTGAAGGCAAACCTCTGCATAGGACTAGTGAATACGCTGACTTGAACCAACCAGTGATTTCTTACAAGTACAATGGAGAGGTTCTGTAAAATGAAAATGCGCACGAAGTTCCGTGACGGGCCTTACGAAAGTATGTACACATTTTCGCTCGAACTTTGTGTCCTCCACATTTCAAACTTTTACAGTTGACACGGGCGCTTGTGCACGTGGTAAGCCCGTTGACTACTTTCGAGCCCACATAAGGTTCTCATGAAAGTCCGCTTCGCGTTTCCTGCTGGTTCCTGGTCCATAGTAGGGGAAGTTGGTTTGGGTTTTCTCACTTTATGAAGTCGAGCACACGTTTGCAAGCATTTTCGATTCACAGAAATCTTCTCAAACGCTATGAAGTAACAAACATTTTGTTCGTTCAGAAAGTGGTGGACATCACGCAACTGCATTGTGAATAAAAGGGGGATTTGTCTACTGACAACCGCTCTATTTAGTTGCTATTCACTCTTTAGATGAATATTCATTTATTAATAATGTTGAGAAATTATTGACATTTTGTTGCCATTATTTGACGTTAAAGTTGAGAACATTCAGTTTTTGGTACCATCAAATAACTACAAGGAAATGCATAAGGATCCCCATAGGAATATCATTTTCGTAGCCCATGCATGCTAGAGAACAAATTGGAAAAGAGAAACTCAGCGTTTCCTTTGTACACATTTTCCATAACCAAAGTTACCTTTCTTGGAATCCAATAAATACAATAAAAATCGCATTCCAAACACTTTCTCTCCCTTTTACTCTATCGTCCTGTTTCACTCTCATATTTTTATGTCAGACGTCCAGGTGATTCTGTGCTTTTCATGTAAATAAAATAATTGATGTACAAAATACAATGCAAGATACAGTGCTTACCGGACTCTATGGGAATGCATTGGTGGTTTCCCACAGTCCCTTTGCAGAAGGCGTTGGGGCAGACGTTCAGATACTCGGGCCGGAACGAATAGCATGGTTTACTGCATACCTCCGTAACTACAATGCAGATCCAAAAAACAGTTCCGGGAGAACATGATTAGGACATGCATAATATCAAGAGTACATAAAGGGGTTATGTACTCTTGATACTATGCTAAATAAGGAGGAAAACGTCCTTCTGCCAGCGGAGAGGGCTCAACATAATAATGTGGAGCACTATTACGCACAAAAGGCACAATGGAGGTTTACACATTTGTCGCAACTCAGAGTTTCTTGCTCAATGCAATCCTCAGGGGACTATCACATGCTCAGTTGGACTTGGTCAATGTAAAGTAGTGGTGAAACGAATATCAAAACCCAGTAGCCGAATATTCTTTGGCTTAACGAACGAACGAACAAATATTCTTTCGGTAAGACGGATGACATCACATGCCCTCCTCTCAGTCATATTTTTGGACATTGTCTCTATTATTAGGCATGACAAACGAAGGCAGATATTTCTCCATCATTTCTTGGTCAATTTTCACAAAATCCCAGCTGAAGTGCATTTCACAGGCTCAAAAACATCAAACATCTTGAGACGTGATTTTTCGTTTAAGCGCCATAACTCCACTCCAGGACCTCGGATTGCGTTCGGGTTGCTTCTAGATGACAGCTGAAAGTTTTCTAATGCCGATAGACCTTTCGATGAAGCAATTCGGTCAAGTATTCGCGAAGTTACGAAAGTTTGAAGTCGCCCGGTAAACTCTGCATACCGGGTTAACGAATATTCGCCATGAGAAATATTTGTTCGAATGTGCCAAACCGAACGAATATTAGAATATTCGGTATATTCGTTTCACCACTAATGTAAAGCATAGCCTACCGATCGCTGGTTGGTGTCTGATTCAACAGAGAAAAGATTGCCATGATGGCCGCCGTGTGGATGGTTGCTTAGGTGAGGGAGCCTATTACAGTATTAGCGCAGAAAGTATAGATTGCTAGTGAATATAGAAATGGAAGGTGTGAATCTGTAAACTGCAGCCAGGGCGTGACGGTAATCCGTTACCACTCTTAAAGCGTTACCCCAACCAATAAAACTCTTTAAAACACTGTGAACTTGTATTTGACGCGACTTTGGGTTCCCAGGATAATTGTCATCGTATTGGGCATTCTACGAAGCCCCTGATGAGCGGAACACCACGAATTCAATCTCGAGTCCAAGAGATGCCCAGGACCAGGGCTGAATTTTAAAAATCCACTTTTGTGCTCGATTTTCTTTAACACTCACCGTTTCCAACGTTCTTGATTGCCTCCGGCGTCAAGCCGGAATACTGAATTTTCTTGCTCTTCTCTCTGTCGGTGTAAAGTGCACCACACAGGCGGTAGTCCGGTGCCAGTGGGTTGTTGTCCAGGGCTATTTGACTGCACAGGTAGGACATGAAAGCAGTCATCATAATCTAAATGCATACATCCACCCCTCCTAAGTACAGTGAAACCTGTAACTAACGACCACCCATTGGGGCCGGAGAAAGCGGTCTTTAGTGGCAGGTGGTCCTTCGTTAGAGGTGTGTACTTCACAACCATAATGTGAGACCGTCGGTGCCTGGTGAAGTGTTCTGCAGTAGCAGGCTGGTCGCTAGTCACGGTGGTCTTTAGTTACAGGTTTCACTGTTTAAGAACATGTTGGACCGCAGTCAGCAAAAAAACATGTCTTTGGGGTTTGGTAATTTTTGGAAACATGATGGTTGAAGATTTCCTTCTGTCGAGCACGTTCATCCTGTGCCTCATTGACCCAACTGGTGGCGTGACCATCTTGTCAAACTATTTTCGTGGTCTAGGCCAAGCAGCGGACGAGCAAAGAAACCTTTTTAAGAAATACATTTTCACCCTAAGACATGTCATTGCTGGCTACGGTCCATTTACACGTACAGATGAACGATTTACGAGCTCCTAAGAAACAAATGAGCACAATAAGGGATCTAACACCCCAAAACATCGCCTTCTTCTACTGTCGAAATTCCTTTCAAAAGAATTTTCAAGCACATCTTCGAGTTGGCGAAGGCAAACACGCAATTTTTCGTGACATGGTTGACATGAACTAAAGTGAAAATATGTGATATAATAGAGACTTGCTGCGAAACTAATTTTTCTTGGGACGGGCCTTGCGAAACAGTGGGCTAATTGTCGCACGAACTTCGTGCTCTACACATTTTCGTAGCTTCCACGGGCCCAAGTGCCAATACGCGGTGCACCCGTGAACCCAGTCTACCGGCCAGCTGAGAAATTCGCCGAAAACGAGACTGACGAAATAATCACTAAGCCTTTCGCCGATTTTTTCCTCTGAGAAGCGCCGAACATCTAGAAAATGTTGTTGCAAAGTGCGTTTACAAAAGAATGATGTTGGTGCAAGCATGACCGCTCGAGCTCTCTACTTCAATACTTGTGGTGTCATTAGTGCGTTGAGGTCGTGTGACCCGTGTCCTTTGACCTCCTCTCAAACAAACATTAGCCAAAAGGAAAATCGTTACTAGTAAAATCCCCAAATCGGCCGGCCGAAAATTCGCCGAAAACGAGACATCAGAAAGTCGATAAGCTTTTCGCCGATTTTGGAGGGTTTCTTTGCAAAGGGCCGAAATACTGCCAAATCTCCCAGTATCAATTTTGAAGCCAATATGCCCACAATTCTTTTAGCCGATTTCCCAATATCGTAGAATCCCGCGGATAAGCCCATGGGCTTATCTGTTTCACAAGGACATTTCGGTGGGCTTATACGAGAACATGGGCTTATACGCGGGCACGGGCTTATACGCCGACACCGACAACGTGCTATTGAAAAGTATCAAGGAAGTGAGAAGTACATTGCTGAAAACCACTGTGCAACAAAACCAACCGATAATTGTGTTGGAATGTACGAAAAACGAAGAAAAACAACTACGTTTTTTTTCTCACTATGTTCACATAACCAGCTCGAAAAGAATAAGGAAAGACAATGGTACGGAGATAAGGACAAACGTGACAACTAATGAGCAGGCGCTGCACCCATGATTGTACATGTACTACCGTATTATCTCTATTATAAGCACGGTCCTTTATTTTTCAATGTACCTCCGCCCTGTGCTATTATTGGAGACGTTCCTTTATTGGAGACTGTTCCATTATTATTTCAACCTCATTTCAGAGGCTTGTTGCCATGCCAAATTCATGTCAGACACACACATTTCAGGGTTTTTTCACCGGTACAGATAATGAAATTACAAATGAAATTAATTGTGCTTATAATGGAGACTGAGCACTTTATTTTTTGAATGCCGCCCCAAGGTGTTCTATTATTGGAGACGTGCTATTATTGGAGACTGTGCTTATATTAGAGATAATACGGTATGTACATGTACATGGTATGACCAAAAGTCCATAATTTATGGACTCTTGGTATCACCTAGGCCCATGGGCTTGTACAATGAAGCTCAGTGATGTTCAAACTAACCCTGGGCTTATGCGCGAGCATGGGCTTATATGCGGGTGGGCTTATCCGCGGGATTCTAAGGTATATTACAATTTTGCAGCCGATTTTTGAACAATCAGCTGATGTTGCAGCCGACTTTGAGGTATTTCTGAGTTAGCGAAAAGCCGAATAGTCAAAAATGGGCCGATTTGAGGTAAGCCTAAATCCAGTTTCGGGTTTCAAATTTCAAAGACATTCGACACATGTGAAATGAAAAACAACTTTCATAATTACCGTATTTCCTCGAATAATAGACGGTCTATTGTTTTTTGAAGAGGGTTGGACCCCCGGTCTCTTATTTGGGCATGGTCCATTGTTTGAGCACGGTCCACTATATTTTCATCGGCCCATCGCCCATCGCTGGAAATGGTGGATTTTTAACACGTCATAATATGTGTGTAATGGCTGAAGTTATACAATTACACTAGATACCCTTAACAATAATAGCGGATACAGTTACACTAGATATCCTTAACAATAATAACGGATACAATTACACTAGACACTCTACACTACAGAACAACAAGGACAATCAAGGCTTGTTTGCTGCTACTTTAAGTTTCATGCTTACGCAATCATCAGGCAACACTAGACACTCTAGATACTAGATACTCGGTACTCTAGATACTAGATACTCTAACAATTTTATCAAACATTATGATAATTACCACATCAAATGCTGCGGAGACCTATCCAGAATCGGCAATATGCTGGCCTTGGCCTGGAGATCTGCAACTATAATCAGCTTCTACTTTGCAACACTAACGGATTAGTCCCCTTTGTCGATTGATGGATCAATCGGTAGATTCGGCTCTGTTTTTCTTTCCTTTCTTTCTTGTTTTGAATTGTACGTTGAACTCATTGGATTTCTTTGTATTCTGTATCTCGTTATCGTTATATATTTCCCTCTAGCCCTCTCGCTTAGGATGAGCTTTCTTTTTTATGGCAGCTTAAGCGAAGGCTATATACCTACTTTATGCAGGTTGATGCCAACGCGAACAAGCAAAATAATAATAATAATAATAATATATTAACTGCTTAATAATAATATAGAACTTCTATAATATGACGTGTTAAAAATCCACCATTTCCAGCGATGTGGATTTTTAACACGTCATAATATAGAACTTCTATATTATGACGTGTTAAAAATCCACCATTTCCAGCGATGTGCCGATGAAAATATAGTGGACCATGCTCAAATAATGAAAGAAAGCACTAGCCACTACAAAAATTGTAGTTGCGCAACTGAAAATCGGGTCCTTTTTTGATCCACCACGTGCTTTCTTAGTGCGCATGCGCAAAGCGATGAACTCAAATAAGAGACCGGGTCTCTTATTCGGGCATGGTCTACTATTTTTCCGTGAGGCCTCTAGGAGGGTCTACTATTTGAGCATGGTCTATTATTCGAGCATGGTCCATTAATCGAGGAAATACGGTAACTTTGCTGTTGTGTGGCGATGACAGCAGAATCAACTTCATGTTTGTTGATGAACTGATTCTGTACACATCCCACAAATCCCTTCACTTTGCTGCACAAACACTCAATTAACTTGGCGCTCTCGTCACCCTCTGCTGCTCTAACGGATCGTGGTCTAACGGTTAATGTAGACAAGTCTGTTGTCTTGTTCCTCTCCCCATCCCCAGCCCCAATCCCGCCTCCACTAATCTCCATAAATCCTGTGCCATTGACCGTTGTTGACTCAACCAGAATGCTAGGCATTACCATAGACTGCCGCTTGACCTGCCAGCCAATGAACAGAATGAATCATGCGTGTATTCCAACTATTCAGCAAGCTAGCCCTGTGTTAATTTGTGTCGCAATTTCTGCATTTGCCCAGGTTGATTTTTTTTGTTCTCCCCCCCCCCCCCCTTACCATTTTCGCATTGTTGTGCGAAATCGCTCACGTGTACATGTACCAAAGAGGGCGCTACCGACTGTGGGTGTTGCGACTATAAAAGTATTAAAATGCAACAGCATCAGCAACACACTTACGCATTCATAGCCACGCTGCCAAACACATTACGTGGCAGCTCAACGAGCAAGTTGTCTTTCAAGTACCTAGGAGAAGCAGACAGGGATTGAGGCACACAGAAACCCTGATTGGAGGAGCCTCAGCGAACTCCGATTGGAGTTCTACGAGTCGCCTCGTAACATTCATGATCACTGCGGTTCTGAATATATTGCCGGCAGAGTATCACCTATTAGAACGATTATCACTGTGAACAGCACAGTGATCATGAATGTGGAGAGAAACGATGTAGAACTATTTCTACACCCGACGCATTGTCTGAGGTCCACATGCCCAAACAAGGCCACATTGGCGATGCCCAGTACCGATAAGTGGGCAACATATCAAATATATTCAAAGGCCAGTAGCTTGTGGGCATTGTCTGAAGCCCCTTGGCAAAGGTAAAATTTTCGATGAATCGATTCATACAATGGAGAAATATGGACAGTTCCAGTATCTGACTCTTCTCCAAGAGCAACACTACACTCCCTCACACCCCTTTCTGCTGGCCACCAGCTATGCTGATTTCTGTTCGATCGTCTTGAGGTTTTACATTGTACTGTTAAGGTAACAAACTACAAAATTAAATAAATCAAAAACACTCAACAAACAAAGCACCCAGTTCAACAAAGACCTCGGCTTCGAAACATGACCATATCTTTTACTACGCTCACATAAAAATTAAAAAGGACCAACAAACTGCAAGTTACGCTCTAATGTCAATTAGGCGCCCAGTATCTAGTTACTAATTTTTATAAATAATCCTTGGCTCTCTATCCGAGTTCATACATGTATATACACAGTTCGAAAAGTAAAAAAAATGAGCGAGGGGCATACCCTACAAGCGACAGCAGTTGCACACAAGGGGCAAGCGTTGCCATGTTAATTTTCCTACGACTGTGACCAGGAGCATTTCAATTTCTTTCGGCAATTCACAGTTCGGTCTTTAGAAGAGTGTGCACTCTGCGAAACAAACAGGTGTTTCACAGAATGGAGTTTTAAGAATGCGGTAAATTGAATAATCGTTGCAGACATAGTGCCATGAAGCAATCATGAAATGAAACTTGCATAAACGTGATTCAGCAAGTTTTCTACGGTCATTAGGGAACCTACATGTACTTCGAATGGGGATCACAGGAGTACTAACAAACACTTTTTCGTTCTCAAACAGTGCTCTTTGAAACATATACAGGTATATGAACATTTTACTTACAAACGGACCAGCTGGGTGTTCTTGGCGAAGACATCTGGTTCGATAGTCTCCAGCACATTCTTTCGCAAGTCTCTGTGGGGACACAACAGAGGAGTTGTCGCGTGACAAAACGAACGAAGTCATCATTTTTGTTCTCCTTCGATTCTCCCGGGCGTATCATTCAAATCGGGTCACCCATTCCAGGGTTATAATGACTTGAAGTGCGCCAAGTTTCCAAAACAATCAGCGTTAGGGTGAGAGGAAGTAAATTAAATTAAAACCTTGTCTAAGCGACCACCCCACGGTGCAAGCAAAAGCGGTTGTTAAAGTCAAATGGTCTTTAGAACCAGGTCGCATAGTGTCTGTGTAAAACTGTTCGTGCAATGAAAAGCGGTCGTTACGAGCAGGTGGTCGCTTACCCCCGGTTTTACTGTATCGTCAGCACGCACCTCCTCGATTTTACAGCCAAGAAAAGGAACATTGTATGACAGAGTGCAACGAAATATGTACTGTGTAAGAACCTTTGTGTACTAAGGTCACAGGTTTTGGCGTGGATCCCGTGTCCGCTCGAAGGTAAATAATTCAGGACGGGTTGACAACACAACGTGTCATAATGCGTACAAGGTTCGTGTCGTATGACCTACATACAGGTCACCACCTCCACATTACGACCACGGAAGGAGCAGGTGGTATTGCACAGTTACATTATCCATCGGATGCCTCAACACTCGAGTCAAAAGTAGGCCTGGGCGGATAATAGAGAGGTTTAGCACAACGAAATTCGTCTGAATTTTCGTTAGATTTTGAAGACCGGGAACGAGTCACGAAACTTGCCACGAACTTCGGGACACACACTAGCGGAAAACATCAATCCAACGAAGTTTGGTCTGTCGACTTTTCGTACCGCGATCACATGAGAATTTTTCCTTTCCTTTCGACATTTTTTTCTGAGGTTCTTATTTTCACGACCAGAAAGTCTGAGCCAAGCTCAAATCCTGCAGTCTCTGCAGCTGCTGTTACCTCTGGTAATCAGGAGGGACGACAACTTACATGGGATACGCAGATGGATCTCAAGATGCTCCGCCTTGTGAGGTCGATGCCGTTTCTTGCGGAAATCACGCACGAATGAAGAAGCAGCTCTGCAGCTTTCCCAGAGCGATGAGAGATTTGCTGGGCTGAAAAAGAAAGGGCTTGTAGATCGGTTTCATCTCCTGCTCAAGAAGCATTCGAGTGGTGAGGCCACCAGTTTACGAAAGTCGGGGAGTGACGAGGATTACTATTTTTGTATTTCGCCGGGATTTCCGCGACATCCACGGTATCCACTAGCGACACCGAAGTTCATGGAGAACGTTCTGCTAAACAAAAATCAGCGAATTTCGGTCGGCTTTTTCGTACAGCGGCATAACGAAAATGAACAACAAATTTCGTTGTGCTAAACCTCTCTAATGCCAGTTATTTTGCGGGATAATGCTAATGGCAATGCCAGAAAAACTGTACCATAATGCTACTTGTAATGCTGTTGTTCCACTGTAATGCCAGCAATTCACCAGTATTAAGTACGGAAAAAAGGGTTTTTGGGCAGTATTGTGCACGTATCGTAGTTCTACGTAGACGGTATGGAAAATGCTAGAACATCATGATCATAATGCTAATTTTATGCTGCTATTGCTCCATACAATCCCTTGCAGCTAGCTGTCCAGCGAGGAAAGTCTCGACTGGAGGCCTCTTGATCTGCTCGCTCATTCGCCTGGCATTCAGTAGCACTTCATCGCCAAGGACTTCAATTCAAAACAGTTTTCGCACTGCGCTTCTAGCATCTTTCCTCGTGAACTTGCTGCGAACGTATGAGCTCTGCTGCGCGTGTTCCCTTTGTGTGAGGCCCAGAAACAGCTAGTGTTTTCCGTACTTCGATTGGCTGAATCGATGTCGTCCAGGTTCTCCTCGCTATCGCCATCACGACTCTAACTGACGATTTCTTCACCATTTCCCGCAAGCAGCAGCTAGCGCGCAAATTTCGCCATGCCTGAGTGTAGGAGATGGAATCCGTTGGATCAGCTCAAAACTCTTCGTTGTGACTACAGGAGTAGCAGAGAATATTCTACCGGAAGTCCTTTGAGTTCCCTGACTGCTGAAACCCTTCCTGCCATGCCTGCTACTTGTTCAAACAAGCGAGATTCTCTTTGGTTCCACTTCACTGCACTCGAGCGTCCACGTGACACAACCTTTTTTCAAACATAATTTTTCTCAAAAAATAATTTTCACCCTAAGCCTGGTTTTCGCAGAAGTAAGGGCCATTTGAGGATAATGCCACTTTTGCGGAAATGTAGTGTTATAATGCTACCATAATGCTCGTAACAAATTGCACGCTATACTGCTGCTTATAATGCTAGCATTATTCGCCCAGGCCTAGTCAACAGTGTTTGAATACAACTCGATAACAAAGTAGAGCACGGCTGTCAAGAAGCGGCAACTTAGAAAGATGGCGTCGGTTCGAGATGGCATGGTAACCACGCACGTGCCGTGGTCCGTGACTTGCTCATGTATGCACGCAAATGCAAGTCACAAATTCACAAAGATCCTCTTTGCATTTGGAGAAAATATCTTCGACTCTCTTTGGAGGTTGGCGAGGTTTGCCTAATCTTTACTTGATTGCGATGCCGGTATGTCCTGTCAATAATTAGAACAAAGAGAGCTGATGATCGCTTCATTGCTGAGCAGAAGTAACAATCAACTCTCCTCATGTCCTCAGTGCCAAAGGCAGACGACTGCAATTCCACAACGCTCATCACGATGATGGAAACAATAATCGTGTACTAGTACACACTTGGACCATTTGGTCATCCCTATTCTAGCCGCTAGTCCGTCCAGCAAGCAGATATTGACTATTACGATAAGGACAACTGCGTGAACGAGGGCTCACCCAGCAAATACATCAAGTCGTGCCTCCAGTCAAGAATTAGGGTCTTTACTCGAGAACTTCACAAATACAGGCCAAGGCACCCCACAAAACTGATAGATGGCACGAACGAAAGACAAATAGGCTAGACAAAGTGTCCCAAGTGATTGAAAACAGCAGATCTACCAAATAAGACAGCTACATGTGCCTAAACAACGATTCCCATACAGTAGAGAGTAGTATCAGGCAGAATGAAAGCCTTGGAAGTGCACAAATACAGCCACGACCGCCACAAAAATTGGACGACTGCCACAAAAAAATTCTCATTGCTCTACCTCCTTGAAGGATGAAAGTTACCAGTTATCCTATAGCCATGTCAGTTTATGCCTGTTGTAACCCCCCACAGCCCGCACAAAATACCTTTCAAATAATTCCAGGATGCAATTACAGCTCCAGACAGGAGGAAGAAGAACACCGTGAAAAATAATGGCAACGATGCCCAAACTCTCAGGAAACGGCTGAAGTCTTCCTGAAGATGTTAACATTGAATAGCCATCGATTACCAGCGTGGTTTGGTGACTTTAGAACTGTTTTGTGACTTAGAACGAAGCGATATCTCAAATTCTCGAATTGTTACCTGTCAAATGCGTGGGCGAGCCGGCCAGCTGACTGGTTATGCATGAACATGCATGAGCATGCATTGATTTTTCATGGTTCACGTGCAGAAAACTAAGTTGCCGCGATCCAAGTGCAGCTAACAGCCATGAGAGGGGTGAGAAAACTAATATTAATGAAAAGTCAAGATATGTAACGGATCAGTGGAAGAAAGCAAGAATTAAAGAGATGTTTTTAAAGAGAGCATGTCTGAGAATACCAAAGTATGTGTGCAAGTGAATCTCTCCGATTTCGCTCAAAATTTGCAGGTAGGTTCCCTTTGGGGTGTGGATCGATTGTGCAAAGACCTTGAAAAAGTTTCTGAAGGGAACCTTGAAATTTGGATACCCCTCCGAAATGGCCGAAATATCACATTCTTTTTTTGTCTAGAAACGAGTCACGCCACAGCGTATACGAACAAGCTATGAACAAAACTCCATCAAGCCAACATTGCCTCACCTTAGAAGAGTTCCTGGAGCAGTACCGCTTAGCCACGCCAGGATCGCAGAAGACGAGGTTCATCACCCCCTGACGCCACAAATGATCGTCTTGAAAATAGCCAATTTACAAGAGCTGGCAAAACAGCCAGCTACGTCCTCAATTGGCCAGAACTATACACCGGCAGATAGTAGAACACCTCTTCTAGCGCTGGGGACATGTCCCCCATCTTCCTTTTGGGGTTTTCTTGAAATAAACTTTTTTGAATTTTTCCACTCGACCATGCTGAAATACGGGCAAAGTCATACCTGCGCAGGAAAGCTCGCCCCTCCGCGACGTCTCCTCAGCAATTTCTACTCCAATACTACTCCCAAGGCCGCAGAACAAAGTGATTTGTTGGCTCTGACAAGGAAAAGCAGCGGTGATCACTTGTCACTCCAAACGACAAGCTTCTCCCTGCGCCACCAATAATTTTTTGGGCGACTGTTGATGCAAAAGTGACTGAAGTCCTGAGCGCAGTTTTTGAATTTTATTGCAAGATGCACGGTGAGATCGCGTGCTCTGTGACGTAGGATGACGATTCCTGGATCACGACACGCGGCCATCGATCGCGAACGTGACTGGAACGCTACTCGGAAGCGGCAAAGGTAAGATGAGCTGTATTTCCTGCTTGATCTAATGAGAACCCTCACAAACTGTCCTAGGAGTGTTGCAATGGCAGCAAACCGTTGAAATATGCCCCCGGTACAGCATGGAGAGTCATTCATCTTTCACACTCCTGCCGAACCTAGTCCAACGGTAAACCATGGTAAACTAAAAGTCCCTTGTTTTCATGTCGATGCTCGGCAAAAGCTGCTAGCTCGGTCGCTTTACACTTTGTGTTGACTGGCACGCGAGCATGCAGCACTGGCTAGCTGCACGAACTTGTCGCGTGCCTGCATGCCTGCATGAGAGATTTCTGACGTCATAAAGAATGTGATTTCATCATCATTTCACTGGTCTTCGACCTACATGGTCAGGGAAAGTCCCGGTTCGTAGGCCTACAGCACGGTCAGTGTGTTCTTGAACGCAGTAACAACACTCAAGTGTGATCACTTCCAGACCAACAGGCGTTCAAGGCGAGGTAACAAGCGCACTTAACTTACTTGACGAAGGTGACTCTGAAATCTCGTGAGCCGTGCGTGATCCACGCGACTTGGCATTCTTGCGTCACAAGGCACGTGATTTCGCCGTGCCTCTTGTAGTAAAATTCAAGAATTGCGCTCATGCCTTCAGTCACTTTTGCATCAACAGTCGCACAAAAAATTATTGGTGGCGCAAGGAGAAGCTTGTCGTTTGGAGTGAAAAGTGATCACCGCTGCTTTTCCTTGTCAGAGCCAACAATACACTTTGTTCTGCGGCCTTGGGAGTAGTGCTGGAGTAGAAATTGCTGAGGAGACGTCGCGGAGGGGCGAGCTTTCCTGCGCAGGTATGACTTTGCCCGTATTTCAGCATGGTCGAGTGGAAAAATTCAAAAAAGGTTTATTTCAAGAAAACCTCAAAAGGAAGATGGGGGACATGTCCTCAGCGCTAGAAGAGGTGTTCTACTATCTGCCAGTGTATAGTTCTGGCCAATTGAGGACGTAGCTGGCTGTTTTGCCAGCGCTTGTAAATTGGCTATTTTCAATACGATCATTAAATTTTGTGGCGTCAGGGGGTGATGGACCTCGTCTTCTGGGATCCTGGCGTGGCAAAGTGGTAATGCTCCAGGAAATCTTCTAAGGTGAGGCAATGTTGGCTTGACGGAGTTTTGTTCATAGCTTGTTCGTATACGCTGTGGCGTGACTCGTTTCTAGACCCATAAATAATGTGATATTTCGGCCATTTCTGAGGGGAATCCGAATTTCAAGGTTCCCTTCAGAAACCTTTTCAAGGGCTTTGCACAATCGATCCACACCCCAAAGGGAACCTTCCTGCAAATTTTGAGCGAAATCGGAGCGATCCACTTGCACACATAACGTTACTTTGGTATTCTCAGACATGCTCTCTCAAATCTAACTGCTAAAGTAGTAAGTCTATGGGGAATGCTTAGCAGCTACCGTTGTGGGGAAAACGTACGCGTCTGTACACCCATGTTGGCCTATCTAGCAATCATCTGAACAATGTTTTACTTCCACCTAGACCTTCGCGTTATGGCTTCCCCTGGCAAAACAACATGACACACCCATTGATCTGCTTCATGGAGGCCGTGTATGGGCAACTACAAATTAGATCACGAAAACGTTTTAAAAGGAACATTAAAAACCCTCATAGTTCTTGCGTTATTGGCCATTTTTTTGCTCTCATGTCTCTCTCATCTTTGTTGCCCACATATCCGACAGGATATGACGATTACCACATCTGTGGTGTGGTGACCATGGGCCACCGGCAACCTCATTACCGCCATTTGGTTCATTTTGACCATGAAGTACCTATGATGGCTTTTAGCGGGTGTGTTGACCAAACTACGCTTTCTATACACGAGCTACGGGCCGGCATCGCTGGCTGTAGTTCTTGAAGAAATGAAAAATATGGAGTTGCAGTTCGATTGATGGTCTCCTAAACAACGACACAGACCTTGATCTAAAGTATTATAATAAAGCTTACAGGAAGTGTAATTTGACACAATCATCGAAGATGCCCGTCTTCAAAATGCGAATGTTGTTGTATGACAAATACCTGGACAAGAACAAAACGCAGTATCATTGTCATGAGACCGTTGTTTTGCAACTACTGTTGATAACACTGGAATAAGGTAACTCTTCTGCATTCATCGCTCACACCAATCAGTCATATCACTTACAAACGTTGCACTACTCCCTGTTTTCCCGCACCCACTTGCGAAACGGTACAAGGTCTGGGTTTTCCTGTGAGCTGCAGGCAGCTGATGGACTAGGTGGAACATACAGTCCATTTCAAAACTATAGACGCGCAGTGTTTTTGAAATATTTCAAATTTGGCTGGAACTTTTTGAGAATAGTTTTCGGAATATTACTCAGGTCGGTCCACAATTACTCTCATATAGTTTCTAAACGATTGGATAACAGACTCCCAATTTGGGAAAATTATGCACAAAGTGATCACAGATTTAAGATTTTATGTGGTATAGATGCTGGCATAACGGTTTTTGCCTAGGTACGCGTCTATAGTTTTGAAATGGACTGTAGGATTGGCCTTACTGCTTCAACCAATTGACATACTAATACACCGCAGGAACGTGTTATCAGGTATTACTGTGTATGGGACAAGCATCAATCGTTGTTCCTTGAGCTGTCTCCATCATATCTCTGCTGTACCTAATCAATTGTCTCTGTTCCCTTGCATTGTCTGGTTTTCAAACTCCGAAACAGCTCGAAAGTATCCTAGTGGGCAAACATTCGAAATATTGTCGTTGCAATTGGGTTCGAAATAAATATTATATTATTATAGCCACTTACAAAAAGTATACAATGGACATGCCTCTGAATGGATCTGGTTCGCTGAGGGTTAGATTGTTTATGCCCAAGCTCCTGGATGCACACATAGAAAATTGAACATGAAATCAAGCAAGTGAAAATTGACTGCATCAAAATACGATTACCTTCAGACACGCCTGGTGTTCACATGGACGGTGGAACTCTGACAAAAACAATTATGTCCATGAGCAGCAACAAAGTGTACTTTGCATTTAAGTTTCTTTCTATAACGGGCTATGGAAATCAGTACCATTGTGTGACTAATGCTCATTAGGTACTAAAGTGTGTTTCAAAGTTATACATAATCTTGGTGATAGCTCAGCGAATTTGTGGTTACGAGCTACGAACAAAACTCCATCAAGCCAACATAACCTCACCTCACCATGTCCTCAGTGCTAGAAGAGGTGTTCTACTATCTGCCGGTGTATAGTGTTTGCTAATTGAGGACGTAGCTCGCTGTTTTATCAGCGCTCGTAATTTGGCTATTTTCAAGACGATCATTTGTGGCGTCAAGGGATTATTGCCCTCGTCTTTTGGGATGCTGGCGTGGCTAAGCGGTGCTGTTCCAAGAACTTTTCTAAGGTGAGGTCATTTTGGCTTGATGGATTTTTGTTCGTAGCTCGTTCTTGTACGCTATGCCGTGGCTCGTTTGTAGACCTATAAATTGTGCCAATATTGGGCCAATATTGAGGGGTATGCCAATTTCATGGTTCCCTTCAAAAGATGTTGTGCGGGCTTTGGAATGTCGATCTACACCCCAAAGCAAACCTACATGCAAAATTTGAGCGAAATCTGAGAGATCGACTTGCACAAATGTTCTGGTTTTCTCAGACATGCTCTCTTAATGTCCAATGTGAGCAACAGGGGCGAGAACGCAACCTTACTACCGTACTACAAATCGGGAAGCGACGGAAGAGTTGAATCTTTTTTATTTTTTTATTTTTTACAAAGACCACTTAATGCCAAACATGAGATGCAGCTAGGAATCTGTTGCTTTTTTTTATAACACTTCGGTCTTCATGGATATATCTCCCATTCTGTATTCTTTATCATCGCTTTCTCACCAACCTTCCTTCCGTGTAACACAATAACATATTCGCTGCATTGTAGCTTTGTCATTGAGCCGTTGTGCTCGTTTAGATTTACGATTTCAAATAGGATTATACAAAACAAATACAAATAACAGTTTGCTCAATTGTCCATACGTGGCAAGCTAACGAAACGGCTGCACTTCGAGTGTGAGCAGGAGACAAGTAACGCGCCAGTGTCCCAGTCACATCTGGCTGCATCCAACTACCCTTCACTTTGTGTGTTGCCGCTATTGCTGCCTGTGTCTCTCTGTATGCCAGTATAATGTGGAGCGAAAAGAGCGGGTACCCTTCTTTTTTATCCTCGTCACAAACTGGTGTTGTAAGTGGGGTTCCGCTAGATCCACCCATGGTCGCTCAGTCAGTTTGGCTAACCCTTTGGTGCCTGACTGGATTTTAGATTTTTCGTAGTTTTGGCTCAATTTTTTGGAAAGCCTATATCTCCGCAACCGTTTAGATGATGTAGAGACAAAAGTATGTATTCTGAATGGCAAGACACAGCAAAATCTGACTTTTGAATTTTCAAGTCAGAAAAATCTACAATTAGGGTCAGGCTGGTCCAAGAACATCTTGGTCGCCAACACCACTCAGCACGCCGAATCCACTACCTCGTCCACGGCCTCCGCCACGCGCGCCACGCACGCCACGATCAGCTGTTCCATCAGCTGGCTGAGCTCGACCAGCGCCGCGAGCAATTCCTCCGCGCAGCGAGAGCGGAGCACGTCCACGAACTGGCTGCGCTCGCCCTCGCCCTACAGCTTCTTGAAGCTCATCGTCGCAAAATTGGTCCTAATCTGAAGAGCTGCCGTTCTCAAGAATTCCACATAAAACCAAATCATCATTGAGTGACAGAGTCGGTGCCCCTTATCTGATGACAGCAGGTTCCGTCAGACAAAAGAGCGCCAGATTATTCACCATCGTCGTCTTCTGATTCTTCTTTTACAGGGGCATCATCAGCCTCCAGCTCTTCAAACAACTCAAGCGCTCCCGCAGCATCCATGACGGAGGTCGACTCAGCCTTCTGTAGTAGTCATGAACTGTACTAGTTAACGAAGCGAAACAGCAACGTTTTGATCGTGTTGCGCGACGCGTCCGTACTTTAGGTAGGTTGCCACGCTCGATTGACTTCCGCTGATCTGCGCGATAACGTTGATATCACGGCTCGACTTTTTCAAATGCAACCCCCCTACTTTCTCTATTGCTATCTACAGCCTACTACAGGCCAGCTACTGAAGGGTCTCTGTACAAAATATCAGGCACCTGCGATGTACGTGACCGGCTCTGTGCTCGATTTTAGTATGCACTGTCAGCATAGGTCGAAATCGACCTACCGGCACCTAGACAAGATTCACGAAAACTCTACACTTTCTTATTTTTCAAGATAATGGACAATGTCGTTCAGCAGAATATTGCTAACTAAAGAGCTACATAATACTTACAAGATGTCTATCCTCCCTCTGAATTCGTCTGACATCTCGGGAATTGAAGTAAGCCCAAGATTTGTGCAGGTGTAGATGTACCATGGGCGGCCATCGTCCCCGGGAAGTGGATATGTTGTACATGCTCTAGGTGGCGACGTTTGAGTTTCGCGTTCGGCCTTGGTACTGCTTGATTGCAAGATTCCCAGCAGTATTGTCAGCTGTACCATGTAGCTAAGCCCTCGCATAGCGCTTCGTGCACCTTCAGTAAAACAAATTTTAGAGACACATACGATTAGATGAAGAAGAGATTTTCCAGTTTTCAGTCTAGGTTTTTGCGCAGATGGAGAATAAGAGAGAGAGAGTGTGTGAGTGTGTGTGTGTGTGTGTGTGTGTGTGTGTGTGTGTGTGTGTGTGTGTGTGTGTGTATGTGTGTGTGTGTGTGTGTGTGTGTGTGTGTGTGTGTGTGTGTGTGTGTGTGTGTGTGTGTGTGTGTGTGTGTGTGTGTGTGTGTGTGTGTGTGTGTGTGTGTGTGTGTGTGTGTGTGTGTGTGTGTGTGTGAGAGAGAGAGAGAGAGTGTGTGCGTGAGTGTGTGTGTGTAAGAGAGAGAGAGAGAGAGAGAGAGAGAGAGAGAGAGAGAGAGGGAGAGACAGACAGACAGACAGACAGACAGACAGACAGACAGACAGACAGACAGACAGACAGACAGGCAGACAGACAGACAGACAGACAGACAGACAGACAAAAAGAGAGAGAGGAAGAAAGAAAGAAGGAAAGAAAAAAGAAAGATAAATAGAGACAGATAGAGATAGAGACGAGACAGAGGGAGACAAAGAGAGACAGAGGGAGACAGAGAGAGAGACAGACAGAGACAGACAGAGAGAGACATAGGGAGACAGAGAGAGACAGAGAGAGAGACTGACAGACAGATAGAGAGATAGAGAGAGAGAGAGAGAAAGTAAAAGAGCCCCATCAGTGTAACTTACCTCGATTCTGCATGATTGCAAGGTAGAAAGGCTGCCTTGCGTGAAGTATACCTCAAAGATGCAAGAAAACTTCAGCCGGATGACTCCTTCTTCCAACACGTTGAAAAGAGACCGACGGTAGCAATGTACAGTGTACTAAGGACTGGATACACCTGGACTGCTGTGAGCCTGATGCCGTTCTTCTGCTCTTTTATCCCTGCCTGAGGACGCATTCGATCACGGCATTAATTTTCATTAGAACGAGGTCTGTCTCGTTGTCCAGGAAACGACCAATCAGCGACATTCCCGCCAAGGGCCTTAGCCCGCGCTCAATCGTTACTACTCTTGATGACGCATCGAGGGGTGCGTGCGTACAACTCCCTGTGTGCATTATAGTACGGTGCAGATAATGAACTCTGCATAAAATGTACGGTGTAATACTAAAAGCTACGCATTTCAGAAGTGTGTATGGTTTTTGCCTCCCGTATTCTTTCATCTGTGCGAATTTCCTTTGTCAACAGCTTGCGGAACCCTATAAAAACCGAAGATCAAAGTCATTAGAGGTATCGATAAGGGGCTCTCAAAGCCGCTAAATAGCTCCACAAGCTATGAATAAGAATGAAGCTCGCAATAAGAGCCCAGCATTTCATTTGCTCCTATTCTACTTTTAGTAGTCCAAAGTGGTGCTGAGTTACCATAACTTAGCAGAAGAAAATATTCTTTCATACCACACCAAGTGACTCTGCACACAAACCACAAAACTACCCAATATAATGGTACACAAGCATATTCGAAGTGAGATTGTGCATGTAACCTCGTTCAAAAAAAATAGTTAGTGCATGGCAGGGAGGATCTTATGGCTTGTTTGTGCCCTTCAGGGTAGCCCTCAGGCTAACCTGTCGGGCACTAACAAGCCATAAGGCCCTCTCTACCATGCACTAACCTATAATTATTATGCCAGATCCCCCCACCCCCTTTGGTATCATATTCGACGACATGTACATGTACTTGCGGAGTCCTCCGGTTCGATAGAGTGCTCAATGCAGAAGCAGAGCAGTAACACACGACTCATAGAGTACTACCAAGAGGATTTGGGGAGTTATACTCTTGGTACCACTCGTCTGGTTTATTGTTACCAAGAGTACATAACCCCATGTACTCTTGTTGTTACTAATAGTGTCATGCCAGATGGCAACTGAGGTCAACTGAGGTCAACTGAGGTCAACTGAGGTCAGTTGTCTGAAGATTGCCATCTGGCATGAAACTATCAGGTACAACAAACCAGACGCGTGGTGCTTTTTGACTCGACTCGTGTGTACATGTACTTGTAATTGTTATCCAGTGTCAACCCCCATCCGCTCACCCCCCCCCCCCCCAACCCGCCTCTCCACCCAACCTGCTCTATCAACCGTAGTGCTCATACGGATTTTCGGATGAAAAACCGTACCCCGAAACCTCTCCTATCACCGTAAAGTACCGTGAGACCTTCCCATCTCGCATTATAGCAATAAAAACTGCTTTATGGCAGTTTTCTAAAAAAAGTTATTGTGTTCTAGTCCATGGACCCCGCCTAAAAAGTAAGAAATTAACGAAATGTGATAGCCGAAAATTAAAATTTTACACAAAACCTCACAATAATCACAACACTTGAAATGCTGCTTTCGACACTAAACTTGTACTGCACCAACAATTGGCAACATGCATGCATAGGAAAGAGGATCACGAGGAGAAAAGGTCTTCTACGGTACATGTAGCTTTTCATTATGCTTGTGATTTTTGTGAGGTTTTGTGTGAAATTTTAATTTTCGGCTATCACATTTCGTTAATTTCTTACTTTTTAGACGGGGTCCATGGACTAGAACACAATAACTTTTTTTAGAAAACTGCCATAAAGCAGTTTTTATTGCTATAATTTCTTTTGTTTTTTCTGTCACCAATCAATGGAATGCCCTATATCAATAATGTACATGTAAATGATGGCCTTCACATCATATCAATACCGTATTATACACATTGATGTGCAAGCCTTTTCTTGCAGAAAATGGCACTAGCATGTTCTTCTGCGGGGAAACATGTGTGTAGTGGTGGACCGTGGTGATACTTTTTTTAAATTATTTTTATACGGACGTCATTCTGACCATGTTGCTGTAGCAGAATTTCATGACTCTGTCATAAAATTGTCTTGCCTTTCAGATATTTCAGATTTCCCCACCCTCGATCAGATATATTTGAGAAATGTAACCAGGTGCGTGTCGCAGATGTTTTTGTTGATTCTGTGCTTATAATGGTTTATAATCATGGGTTATCGTGATAAGGTCATCCTGCATCATATTGCAGTGAAATGGTAATCCTGTTGATGTCGATACAACTTTTGGAAGTAGTTCAATGACTTCAAACTGTTAGTCCACGATTTTCTAAAACAACACAGCAAAGGAGGAACAATAAACATGTATTAAAATGTAAACAAATACATTGCTGAGTCCGACACCTCGTTCCAACAACTACACTGATCCTGAGGATAAAAGGGGAGGTACTGAGAGATAAACAAGGCACTCCATAATAATAAAATCTTACACATCTTTTGGTGAGTATTAATGATATCCAGTCGAACCTCTTTAGGACGAACACCAAGGGACCGATGGTATTTATTCTGCGAGTATGTCTTAACCTATTTTATAACCAGTAAATACAATTATTTCTCCAATAGACATACGAATAGATTTCTTCTACAGCGAAAGATTCTAAGCCACACCAACTCATTGACTCGTCTCGTATGAAACAAATGAGTCACTGATCGTTTCTTTAGCAACATGACGGCAACTGAAACAGCAACAGAGAAAGTACGATACATGGAGAGCAGATTCTTGCAGGTACTACAAGCAGTTTGCAGATCGTAATTCTTGCTTTGGCGGCACGAAACTTTATTTGGGGCATTGCAATCTCGGCGGTACTCACAAATAATAAATCAAACAGCCCAGACTCGAGTAAACAAATCCAATCATACAAGTACGAGATCTTCACGAGACGAGACTGCACCCATTCATTGCATTGGCTTGTTTCGTATGAAGCAAACAAGTTTACTGAACCTCTCCACAATGGAGATTTTCCCTGATATGAGAATTTATTTTGCATACTCGGTCAATGGGTCCTTGAACCGTTCCCTCCAGATTGGGAAATGCCAACGATAGTATGCCACTGACCAGTGCCTTACTTGTAACGTACCAATGTACAATGAATACATGAGTATTTCGATAACACATCTAACATAAGCCTTACCGTCAAGAAGGTGAACTCGCGTTCTTCGCACACTGTAGACAAGGGCAAAGAGATAAAAATGGATCTAAATCCGAATAAAATCAGCACACGTTTCCGTAAATGAAAGGGTGAGCATAAGCAAATGAATCGAAGGAAACCGGTCAACTCAGAGATCACCTGTCATCGAGTATTCCGTAAAAGGAGGCCTCGGCAGCGGAAAAGCTAAATTTAGAAAGGAGACCCTGGTCAGCTTTCCCATTATTTATTGCATTCCGCCCAAAATCAGCACACTTTTCGTAAATGAAAGAGTCAACACAAGCAAATGAATCAAAGGGAACTGGTCAACTCACCTGTCATTGAGTAATATTTTGCGAAAGGAGGTCTCAGCAGCGCCGAAACGAAATAAGCCAGGCCAGGAGACGAAATATCCAAAACAGCTCATACAAGAAGCAGTTCCAAAGGAGGAAGTTCCTCGCGCATGCACATCCGAACACGGACTGCACTGCAACACAATGATTATTATAGCAATAAAAACTGCTTTATGGCAGTTTTCTAAAAAAAGTTATTGTGTTCTAGTCCATGGACCCCGTCTAAAAAGTAAGAAATTAACGAAATGTGATAGCCGAAAATTAAAATTTCACACAAAACCTCACAATAATCACAACACTTGAAATGCTGCTTTCAACACTAAACTTGTACTGCACCAACAATTGGCAACATGCATGCATAGGAAAGAGGATCGCGAGGGGAAAAGGTCTTCTGCATGTAGCTTTTCATTCTGTGTGTGATTATTGTGAGGGGTTTTGTGTGAAATTTTAATTTTCAGCTATCACATTTCGTTAATTTCTTACTTTTTAGACGGGGTCCATGGACTAGAACACAATAACCTTTTTTAGAAAACTGCCATAAAGCAGTTTTTATTGCTATAATTTCTTTTGTTTTTTTTCTGTTACCAATCAATGGAATGCCCTATACCAATATGTAAATGATGGCCTTCACATCAATACCGTATTATACGCATGATGTGCAAGCCTTTTCTTGCAGAAAATGGCACTAGCACAATGCATATTCTTCGGCGGGGAAACATGTGAGTCGTGGACTAGTGGTGGTGATACTTTTTTTATACGGAGGTCATTCTGTGCATGTTGCAACTTGCCGTTGCAGAATTTCATGACTCTGTCATAAAATTGGCTTGCCTTTCAGATATTTCAGATTTCCCCACCCTCGATCAGATTTATTTGAGAAATGTAGCCAGGTGCGTGTCGCAGATGTTTTTGTTGATTCTGTGTTTATAATGGTTTATAATCATGGCTTATCGTGATAAGGTCATCCTGCATCATTATTGCAGTGAAATGGTAATCCTGTTGATGCCGATACAACTTTTGGAAGTAGTTGAATGACTTCAAACTGTTAGTCCACGATTTTCTACTTGGTCCGCGTCAGCGATATTGTCGCTTATCTTTCAGCTTTGTTTATATGTCGCCAAAGCTCAATCGGCAGCCCATTTCATCCCAATTTTGGTCAGTAAGTTAGTTTACTAGTACCTGAAAGGTCTAGCTACAGTTCGAGTGGATTTCGAGAGCGACGGGTGGTCGATTCTGATTGATACAGCGCCGAATCAAAATAGATTATCTTGTTACGCTGTGCAAGCAAGAGCAGCGCAAGCCACAAGAAAGTAATCGGCTACTCGGAATCAGCTCCATTTTGCTGAACGGCCGAGATCGCTCACCTCAGGGATCGCTCGTCAAGCTGAGATCTCAGCTCCCTTACCTCCAACTCAACGCTCGGAGTATCCAGCGCGTCGTGGAGATTTGCAAGTACTGTACGCGTCGTCGTCGTCGTTCAAAATAAATCTTGCAAAGAACGGCGTCTGATTTGAACCACACAGGCTGTCGTACTGCCCACGCGAAGTCCTATAGAGAAGGCGACCATCACGATCGACTTCTGTTTAGAAAATAGCCAGGCAGCGGAGAGGAAGAGAGATGAGCTTGTAAAAGCAAGAGAGTCGAACCCGAGCAAAAATATTTGTCACCAGCGTCGAGAGCAGCGACGAAGAGGACCGAAAAAAGTAGGAATCCTTCCTTGGACAATAAATTCCTTACAGCTAGTTGTCATTCTATACCTTACCGTCCATCGTACCAAGTTTTATCACTACAAGTGCACGCGTTCATGTCCAAAGTCTAAGTTCAAATTGTCGAAAGATAAGCGACAATATTGCTGACGCGGACCAAGTAAAACAACACAGCAAAGGAGGGACAATAAACATGAATTAAAATGTAAACGAATACATTGCTGAGTCGAAAACCTCGTTCCAACAACTACACTGATCCCGAGGATAAAAGGGGCAAGGCTATGGTTGGAGGTACTGAGAGATAAACAAGGCACTCCACAATAATAAAATCTTACACATCTTTTGGTGAGTATGAATGATATCCAGTCGAACCTCTTTAGGACGAACACCAAGGGACCGATGGTATTTATTCTGTGAGTTTGTCTTAACCTATTTTATAACCAGTGAATACAATTATTTCTCCAATAGACATACGAATAGATTTCTTCTACAGCGAAAGATTCTAAGCCACACCGACTCATTGTCTCGTATGAAACAATTGAGTCACTAGAGAGATTCTGCAAAACGAAAATGCGTACAAACTTTCGCTCTACATCATGAAGTGCGAAACTTCGCACCTTTGGAAGCGAAACTTGCAGGGAACGCGAAATGAACTGTCGTAGGAAATTTCGTGAGATCGGGTCATGGCGTACGTGCACTTGGCCCGCGCAAACTACGAAAAAGTGCAGAACGCAAAGTTCGTGCAAAAATTCTCACACACTTTCGCAAGGACTGTCGCGAAACTTCGTTCGAATTTTCGTTTTGTAGAACCTCTCTACTGAACCTTTCTTTAGCAACATGACGGCAACTAAGGGCATGTTCGATTGGTAAGGATCGGGATCGGGATCCAGATCTCAGATCCTTCGGATCCTTCAGATTCAACTGGTCACTTTATTTTGGACCATGACTGTTGCCATGTTGACAATGGCGCTCACAAGTCACCCAAAAGGGGTGAAAGTCGTACTCATCGCGTGCGTCGTACCAAAAGTCAACAAGCTCTATCTCTATCCACGTGTGCGTACCTTAATGTGTACAAAAATGATTTTTACCCGCCATATACGCACAAAGGTCACATTTGGATCCGTTGGATCCGGTCAACCCTGCTCCCCGAGGTGGGTTGACCAGATCCAAATCCGAAGGATCCGGATCCGGATTCGACCAATCGAAAGGGTGCGAATCCAGTGGATCCGGTGGATCGGGATCCCGATCCTACCAATCGAACATGCCCTGAGCAACAGCAACAGAGAAAGTACGATACATGTACTCCACATTCTTACAGGTACTACAAACAGATTGCAGATCGTAATTCTTGCTTTGGCGGCACGAAACTTTATTTGGGGCAGTGCAATCTCGGCGGTACTCACAAATCAAACAGCCCAGACTCGAGTAAACAAATCCAATCATACAAGTACGAGATTTTCACGAGACGAGACTGCATACACTGGATTGTTTCGTATGAAACAAACAAGTTACTGAACCTCTCCACAATAGAGATTTCCCCTGATATGCGAATTTGTTTTGCAAACTCGGTCAATTGGTACTTGAACCTTTCCCTCCAGATTGGGAACTGCCAACGATAGTATGCCACTGACCAGTGCCTTACTTGTAACGTACCAATGTACAATGAACATGAGTATTTCGACAACACATCTAACATAAGCCTTACCGTCAAGAAGGTGAACTCGCGTTCTTCGCACACTGTAGACAAGGGCAAAGAGATAAAAATGGATCTAAATCCGAATAAAATCAGCACACGTTTCCGTAAATGAAAGGGTGAACATAAGCAAATGAATCGAAGGAAACCGGTCAACGTAGAGAGATCACCTAGCACCTGTCATCGAGTATTCCGTAAAAGGAGGCCTCGCAGCTCGGCAGCAGAAAAGCAAAATTTAGAAAAGAGATCCTGTCAACTTTTCCATTATTTATTGCATTCCGCCCCAAAATCAGCACACTTTTCCTGAATGAAAGAGTCAACACAAGCAAAAGAATCAAAGGCAACTGGTCAACTCACCTGTCATTGAGTAATATTCCGCGAAAGGAGGTCTCAGCAGCGCCGAAACGAAATAAGCCAGGCCATGAGACGAAATATCCGAAACAGCTCATGCAAGAAGCAGTTCCAAAGAAGGAAGTAAGTTCCTCGCGCATGCACATCCGAACACGGATCCGCGGACTGCATGCACTGAACACAGTCTGCCGTGCACTTGCACAGCACAGTCGCTACGACATGTCATAGACGTCGCGAAGGAGAAAGGGTCGTCGAGCTGGCTGACGTGCCGTCCACTTAAGAAATATCATTTTAATTTAACAAAGGGAGAGTTTTGGGACGGACTCTGCCTCCGTTACGGATGGACACCGGCCAGGGTACCGTCACACTGCTCTTGCGGCCAAGAGGCAACTGTCGCGCATTCCCTGTCGTGCCCCTATGGAGGGTTTCCCTCCATTAGACACAATGGTATTCGGGACGTCACGGCCCGGCTGCTGGACGAGGTGTGCACCAGTGTGTCCATCGAGCCCTTGCTGCAACCGCTGACGGGGGAGCGTCTTCGCTACCGGACCGCAAATGTGGAAGACCGTGCCCGGTTGGATGTCGCTGCCAATGGTTTGTGGGGCAGTCGTTTTGAGCGTACACTTATTGATATACGGGTTTTTAATCCTCACTCACGCTCAAATCGATCTGCACCACATACTATTGTGTATCAGCGACATGAAAAAGAAAAGAGAAGGCACTATGAGGAGCGGGTGAGGCAGGTTGAGCAAGCCTCCTTTGTTCCGGCGGTCATGTCAGCCAGTGGCGGAATGGGTCCAGCATCAACAGCACTGTACAAACGAATTGCTCATCTGTTGGCGGAGAAGAGGGGTGAGCATTACTCTCATGTTATGGCATTTGTTAGATGCAGGATTTCCTTCAGCCTTCTGAAATCCTGTATCATGTGCATTCGCGGTTGTAGGCGTTTAAATTTTGGTTTGAAATTTGCACCCTCCTGCGGAGCCCACGCTGCTTTGGCAGTGGCGGAGGCTCGCTTGCCGACGTAACCGGCGGAGATCATCATGAACAATGGACTGACTAATTATTCACTTGTCCTGTCTTTATAAATAACATGTTATTGCATATGTTCTTGGTTTAGTTTTTGGCCTTTTTCGTGCTTTGGAGTTGATAACATTTTCCTAACTTGCACAGCACACGGCTACCACGCGTTGTTAGATCTAATACCGAGCACCTTACGTAGAAACTTACGTAGCCTAAGTGAAATACCGAGCACCTTACGTAGAAACTTACGTAGCATAGCGATGTCGTTTTTTCTGCCAAGTGAACACAATAATAGAAAAGCTGACAGGATCGCTTTTCTAAATGTCTGCCGTGCACGTGCACAGCAGGCGGCTACCACCCGTTGGTAGATCTAATACCGAGCACCTTACGTAGAGACTTACGTAGCCTAAGTGAAATACCGAGCACCTTACGTAGAAACTTACGTAGCATAGCGGTGTCGTTTTTCTTGCCATGTGAACACAATAATAGAAAAGCTGACAGGATCGCTTTTCTAAATATAGCAATAAAAACTGCTTTATGTACGAGTATAGGATATTACCCAAGTACGAGGGTGTTACCTCCCGAATATCATCCCGACTGCGTAGCAGGAGGGATGATATGAGGGTACGGTAACACCCGAGTACGCGGGTCAATATCCTACTTATCCCAGGTACATCTACGCAGTTTGGGGATCGACGCAACTGCGTTCTGAATACAATTACCAAGGTACAGCTATACCAAAAACAAGATGCTGCCTTTATTTTCAATCCAGTCAAGGTTTGAGAGCGATGGAGCTCGGGAGACAAGTTGCATTTTAGTAGTTGGACTAGAGAATTGACGAACATTGCACTGTTATGATACATAGTCATTTGGTTCGAAGTAAGGGCCATACTGTCTTCAAGTCACGGCGAGATGCCACGTCAATTTATGGAGGCTGGTGCTGACTTCCTTGTCATTGGATCGGCGTGGAACTTTCAACGGTTTGGGATCCTTGCTGAACACTGTCCGTGCAGGCAGTAACCACATTGTACATATCGTCGGACATTGGCACCAGTGAGTAAAGTGCATTTCGTTGTATCAAGACTCTTTATCAATCTCGGACACTATGCAATCAAAAGAACGTTGATCTTGTTATATTATAGGCATACTGGATTTGTAGCAGCATCTACGTTTTAGATTGTTCTTGTGGTAATCGTACTGGATACAATGTCATGATAATCACTGCAGGTCGCATCTTGCATCAATATCTTATCTACATCACACATGGATTGCTGAGCTCTTCTTCTTTCACACTGTGGAATATTCTGTACAAGGTTTTTCCTCTCACTTTCACGTCTTGTACTTTTCGAGTTGTTACGGTATCTCTCCTTGTAATTAGTAATTTTCACTCGGATGTTGATACTTTGTGTAGTTTTCGAGTTTACAAAGAGTGAATGAGAAGAGATGCACTTCGAAGTCTCCTTTGTGTCGTAGTGTTGAGTTGAATAGTGATTGGAGTTCGTTGTTTGTTTGTGTGGAATCTGGTTTCGGACATAGTCGCGGAGGTAAGTTCTCTCCGTTCACTTTTACTGTACCGACGGTGCACTCTGCATTGGCATGCTCTCACCCTCTCACGGTTCTGTGTAGTGCATTTTGGGTTCTGATCGAAAGGCTCCAGTGGCAAGATGCATTGCATCGAATCGAGAGGGGGTGGGGGCATGCCAATGCAGGGTGCACCGTAGTAGGTACGGTGAAAGTGAACCCAGTTAATAATGAATATCATCCCGCGCGGGATTGTATTGGCTATTATTTCCCGGTCAGCAAGCCTCCTGATTGGCTGAAACAGGCCTATAGTACCGAACCATGGGATAAGGCAGTTTTCTAAAAAAAGTTATTGTGTTCTAGTCCATGGACCCCGTCTAAAAATTAAGAAATTAACGAAATGTGATAGCCGAAAATTAAAATTTCACACAAAACCTCACAATAATCACAACACTTGTAGGGATCTTAGTTTAAACAAAATACAGCTTTCAACACTTGTTCACGGGTGACTTGTACTGCGCCAACATGCATGAATAGGAAAGAGGACCACGAGGGGAAAAGGTCTTCTCGCTTTTCATCCTGTGTGTGATTATTGTGAGGTTTTGTGTGAAATTTTAATTTTCGGCTATCACATTTCGTTAATTTCTTACTTTTTAGACGGGGTCCATGGACTAGAACACAATAACTTTTTTTAGAAAACTGCCATAAAGCAGTTTTTATTGCTATAATTTCTTTTGTTTTTTCTGTCACCAATCGATGGAATGCCCTATATCAATATGTAAATGATGGCCTTCACATCAATACCGTATTATACGCATGATGTGCAAGCCTTTTCTTGCAGAAAATGGCACTAGCATAATGCATGTTCTTCGGCGGGGAAACATGCGAGTCGTGGTCTGGTGGTGGTGATACTTTTTTTATACGGAGGTCATTCTGTGCATGTTGCAACTTGTGGTTGCAGAATTTCATGACTGTCATAAAATTGTCTTGCCTTTCAGATTTCCCCACCCTCGATCAGATTTATTTGAGAAATGTAGCCAGGTGCGTGTCGCAGATGTTTTTGTTGATTCTGTGTTTATAATCATGGGTTATCGTGATAAGGTCATCCTGCATCATATTGCACTGAAATGGTAATCCTGTTGATGCCGATACAACTTTTGGAAGTAGTTCAATGACTTCAAACTGTTAGTCCACGATTTTCTAAAACAACACAGCAAAGGAGGAACAATAAACATGTATTAAAAATGTAAACGAATACATTGCTGAGTACAAAACCTCGTTCCAACAACTATACTGATCCTGAGAATAAAAAGGGGCAAGGCTATGGTTGGAGGTACTGAGATAAACAAGGCACTCCACAATAATAAAATCCTACACATTTTTTGGTGAGTATGAATGATATCCAGTCGAACCTCTTTAGGACGAACACCAAGGGACCGATGGTATTTATTCTGTGAGTTTGTCTTAACCTAATTTATAACCAGTGAATACAATTATTTCTCCAATAGACATACGAATAGATTTCTTCTACAGCGAAAGATTCTAAGCCACACCGACTCATTGACTCGTCTCGTATGAACCAATTGAGTCACTAGAGAGATTCTGCAAAACGAAAATGCGTACAAACTTTCGCTCTACATCATGAAGTGCGAAACTTCGCACCTTTGGACGCGAAACTTGCAGGGAACGCGAAATGAACTGTCGTAGGAAATTTCGTGAGATCGGGTCATGGCGTACGTGCACTTGGCCCGCGCTACTTTCTCTGTTGCTGTTTCAGTTGCCGTCATGTTGCTAAAGAAAGGTTCAGTAGAGAGGTTCTGCAAAACGAAAATTCGAACGACGTTTCGCGACAGTCCTTGCAAAAGTGTGTGCGAATTTTTGCACGAACTTTGCGTTCTGCACATTTTCGTAGTTTGCGCGGGCCAGTGCACGTACGCCATGACCCAATCCATGGGCTCGTTGGAAAGATCAGGACCAAGCGAATCCATCCTGGCAGCTCTCAGCTCCATAGACACATCAGGGCCACATCCAGGTCCTCTCCGAATTACTCCACCGTGCCTCGGAAGGGCACAACAACTCAATTTCACATTCTTGTTCGGCTTCTTGCCCAAATTCAACAGATTTTCACAATTCAAACTGCGCTGCATGCAAAGCTCAGATCCAAGCGCTTCATTTGATGTCCATCACGCATGCGCCGTGCCAAAAGGGAAATCCCCTGGCACGCTCTGCAACAAAAAGAAGTTATGAACAAAAAAATTCGCGTTCACTCTGGGCCGTGATTTCCGTGTTCATCTTGTCGCCGCTCAATGACTTCTTATCCTATCGCGAAGAACTCTATACCCCCGGAAAGATGAGGTCAAGATCTTTCCAACGGTGTATTGATTTTTGCGATGCGTTTATGTTTGACGAAGTTACGAAAGTTTGTACACTGGTCTATGCACTGCGATACAGCGCGCGTTCACTCTGGGCCGTGATTTCCGTGTTCATCTTGTCGCCGCTCAATGAATTCTTATCCTATCGCGAAGAACTTTATACCCCCGGAAAGATGAGGTGAAGATCTTTCCAACGGTGTATTGATTGTCGCGATGCGTTTATGTTTGACGAAGTTACGAAAGTTTGTACACTGGTCTATGCACTGCGATACAGCGCGCGACTTTTTTGCGAGTTAACTCGTACGTACGTAGTGGATCAGGTCATGCATAAAGTGCGAGTTAAGGTGGCTCCTACCCCTCGGGTCCAATTTTTTTTTGTTTGAAACGTGGCTACAAACGATTGTACTTTGTTCCGTTGGATATCTAGTGTACGGAGGCAAATTTTTATCAAGTTCTACCGGCCGGTTTCACTCGGGGGAGGGGCCAAACATAGCATACTCACAAATGCCAATTTAGGCCAAAAAATACCGGAAAACCATTTATTTGGCAGTAGCACTGGTAGTTACCCCCTTTTTCTTGATGTCCAACATCAGGACAGTAGTATACTTGCTAAATATCAGCATAAGCTGTAGAAGTGGGTAGAATTCTGCTAGAAGGTGACCTTTTTCTCTTTTCGGAATCATCCCATTTCAGCGCACACGTCCCTCATATTAGCCCCGCCCACAAGTATTTGACACTGGACTTGCCCTGTATTCGATGGTTATGCTATCATAACCTAATATTGGTACTGTGTAGCAAGTTTGAGCAGGTTCTACCGAAGGTAACTCGTGAAATAAAACTTTGAAGTTTCAAGTGATGTCATATTTCAAGAATCAGCACATTGCACTGGGACATTGTCCAACGCCTTAGAACCCCTGACTCCACCATATGACAGATACGTGTCTTACAATAATTGATTGCAACATCTTCCGAACATAGTAGTAGAGCTTTGGATCAAGTTTTAGCAGTTTCCACCGAAGCCAACTACCAAAATAGAACTTTGAAGTCGCCCACATACTAAATGCCATAGCTGAGCATGTGCATTGTGTGTATGGTCTAAAGGTTTTCACAGCTAGCTCCAATGCGGCAGATACGTGTCTTACATTACTTGATTGCAACATCTTCAGAACATAGTAGTAGAGCTTTGGATCAAGTTTAGACAGTTTCTACCGAAGCAAACTACCAAAATAGAACTTTGAAGTCGCCCACATACTAAATGCCATACATGTAGCTGAGCATGTGTATTGAGTGTACATGTATGCTCTAGTGTTTTTCACAACTTTCTCCAACATGAAGCCGATAGTGATGTGGAATTTGTTGACTGCTTTGTCCAAAACATAGTGCTGAAGCAATGCACATTGGGCACTTTCTACTGGTAATGTAATTATTATATTATACAGTGTTTGCTGCAAACATAGCAAGAAATTCTTCTATACAAAATGCGTATTCCACGGGGTACGGTCCAATGGCTTTTCACTTCACATCTAGCCACTGTTCTTCGTGCATTACTTGAATGCTTAGTCTCCGTGGTAATGAAGCTAAGAGCCACACTGGAGAAGTTTCTACTGAAGCTAACTATAAAAAATATAAATTTTCCAAGATGCTACTATTACATCAAGTAGCTGTGTGCAATGCCACTCTGTTGAACACAGTAAGGAAAATCGAGTCACTAAACCCCTATTTGAAAGATACATGCTGTTGAGACTGATAGCAGCTGTATGATCTGATATGGATGGCGGTTCCACACTGACCAGTACATGTGCACGCGCACAGGCAGAAGAACACACAAGTAATACACCTAACGTTACTTCGAAGTACACTGTGTACATCATGTAAATACAAGCGTATATACAAGCATCACTCCTGTTCTCCACAACCGGCAGTCCTGGGCCACTCTAGCTGGTCAGAGTGCAATAATTTCTGCAGCAGGCTGGACTTGGAAAGCTACTCACAACTGCCATGGCTGCAACATGAGTATTACCAGCGCTTTTACAGTGCTACTTGTATTATTATTATTGTCAATCCATTGTGGTGCATGGCACTCGTTTTCAACAACCGAGTTTATGTCATTAGTTGCATATCCAACGCCAGCAGAAAAAGCGGGGGTGGGGGCAAATTACCACGGTTCAACACTAGTCATATTGAACGGCGTTATGCCATGCCAGGCGCGCACACAAAACGCCCGCGCGAGCGCGCATGCATGTACACACCCGGGTGACACATTCATGCGACTTCATAGCCTGCACTGTCGTTCTATGTCATAGCAGTGAGTGCACACACATATAAAATGCACATGTAGATTGCCTAATTTTGCATACGTAATAAAATTGTATAATATGTATACACACACATGTGCGTGCACATATAGATAAACTCAACGGCATACCCATGAGGGTGTGCCAGTAGGGCCACATGCCAATTATCGGATTAGTCTGTGAAAGTTGCACGGCACGGCAAACTTTCGGACAGTCTAAAGATATGACACAATGAATGTGGAATACCCTCCAGTATGTAAGACCATTCCATATCTATTTCGCAGCGTTTGTGATTTTCGGAGCGTCCCTGTTGATATTTGATGTCCTCACTTGGTTGATGACACAGTCACAAATTATCAAATTCACCTCCAATGCCATCCAATCTGCGTTCCGCGATACATGTACAGTGAACGGTGTTGAGGAAAGCCATGCAGCAATAAAACAGTCGAGACTCCCAAGCAGAGGATACAATTCAACAGCGTATTGAAGTACGAATTGTTCTAAACAATTTTCAAGACACAATTACAAAATTTGAAGTGCGTCTTGAAACGTGTTTGAAGTGCTTCGATGTATTTACCTTCGATCTCCCTGAATCGATCCATCCACAGCTACCTGACGAATTTGCCAGTCAGTGCGGGAGATGATCGAGCAAGTAAAATATTAAATTTTGAAGGTCGCGAGATGTCAGTGGCACTGGCAGGAAATCTACACAACTTCGCGGCGTGTTCAGAAAATTTTCTAATACTCAGGCATGATTCAAGAGCGGACTTTTATTTCTCCCTTCTTATGGTACGAGCACCAGTCGACATTGCATTCTTGGAAAATCTTCTGCGAGTGCTGCCTTCCCCGGGACACTAGCAGCAGGTTCTAGCTGGGTCGCCAGAATTGCAGAAAAGCGAGAAGACGTTTTCCTACAACGATTGATCGCACAAAAATCATCGCTACCGAAAAATTTACTGAAAATCTACACTTTCCAAACGATGCGCGCGCAGAGGGTGTGAGCCACCTTAAGGAGGCTCCCACCTAAAGAAGTAAAAATAAAAGGTCCATGGACACCCAGTTTTTTATGCATAGAATGGTGGAGTGATGTCTCTTCTTCAATTTGGTATAGTTTTTAGGTAGGGTCACCAGGCATATTAGAGGTATTCTGGTGTATTTAGTGAGTGTACAATTTCTTGATTTTCGGCAAAAAAATGGTAAAAATATTTGGTTTTTGACCCAAAGAAGCCTCCTGGAAGGAGGATACTAAGCATTTTCTTCATCATATGTTTAAGAGCCACATTTGGAGGTATCTTGGCTACACAAGATAGACTGTGTCTTGGTTTTGCCGTTGGCGAGCCACTTTTTCGAAATTACGGGAACCGAAATTTCCATCGGGTGCTGAATTGTGAAATGGTTCAGCCTGCAACATTTTGTCCATGGACATATTGATTTTTGTGGCTTTCTGTGATCCTTGAGCCCCACGGAAACCGATAATGGACAGTTTTGATGGTGTCACCAGGCACTTTAGGCCCCTACCAAACAATATAGGTATCGAAATATGGTATTTTTAGGCCAATTCTGAAAATAGCATTTTTAGAAAATCTGACCATTCTTGCCTTCTTGACTAAATATCACTACCAATGACATGGTAGTATGGTAATATTATTTTAGAAGAAGTTATTTTCATGCTGCAACCTCCTTTGGACATACCAGACAGTCTGTGCTTGGAAAGGTACATGTATCATTACATGTATGTCATGTAGCCTTCAGTCCTAGCACATTGATATACGAGTAGTGTACATGTACATGTAAGGCAGCGAGGTTTCATAACAGCCTCGACCATGAAACTGGCACATGAATAATGTGAAAGCAGGCATTCAAAATAAGGCACACTAAACACTCACGCGCGTGCACACGCACATAAATACCCACCCACATGCACGCACTCTCGTGGACGCGTCATTGTAACACTACTAGTCCATAGTAGGACTTGGTGTAAATAAAGGCATGACGACCAGCCACTGCACTGGGCATGCATTTGCTGGTTGTCACTTGCGTTGATAGCAGCAGACTCCAGAAAAACATCGCATGAATGGCAATATGCATCTACACACGCTGGCGTGCACACATACGATATACATGTAGTGTACTGTCATGCTCTCTCGGCAATTCTTTTTGTGTCTCAACTACGGTTCACAAATGCGCATTCACATGCAACTCCTGTACTGTAAAGCCATTACCACACTGTCCTTGCGGACACCAGAGAGGAGAGGCATACAGAACCAGCACCGTGAGCACCTCCCCCCCCCCCCCTTCCACACCTAGCTTTGCACACGCGCGCACACACGCACGTGCATACACACATACATGTACACAGACATTTGCATGCACATGCACATAGTGCACCCGTGGGGACATGTGCATAACCCAGATCAACATTGCGTGCGAAACCACACATGCGGGCACGAGCACGCGCGCACACACACACGTGCGTACACACACACTCATACACCTGCCCAACGCTGAAGCGAGGATAGCGAACAAACTACGTTAGACATAGCAACTTGTGCTCGGATTACACCTTTCAACAGCTTGCACACACACATACACACGCGCGCGCATGCGCGCGCGTACACACACACTCGCGCGCGCGTACACACAAATACACACACGCGCGCGTACACACACACGCGCGCGCGTACACACACACACAAACGCATGTACTTGCGCATAGGAAAGGATTCAAAATAATCAACCACAGGCATTTACCCAATACACACCTGAGTGTGCACATCTTAGTTGTGGCATCCCCATTTTTACAAAAGCAGGATTTAGAAGTTCGTCCCTGGTTCAGAACACAAGCTTCTGGCCAGCGTTTTCCTTACACCATCAGTGCAGTACAGTGGTTGACACAAACCTCATTCCTACAGGGACAGTAGCCCAAGTTCAGCAGCTCTGAGATGCGTCGTCCACTGAGCTCAGGATACTCTTGGATCCACAGAAAGTTTCAAACGGTACTCGTGCGACTGGAGCTGCAAGTGGGTCCACTTACCAGCGAGTGGGCAGCCACTTCACGCTCCACAGGTAGTCCATGCTAAATTCCAGTACCAGTACTCGTATCACTACGTTCGACATCGATGTCTTCACTGACTTCAGCCTGCTTTTCTCACCCTTCTTCGTCAGTATTATTTTGTTCTTCGTGGCCACATCGTACCGCTTCAACAAAGTTTTCACAAAAAAATCAAGCAGCGTAGGAACTGCCTTTGTTTTGCATTAGCATGGCCGGTGATTCTTTCCAGCTTAGAAACAGCCACAGCTACAGAAACCTGCAACGAGTAGAACTACATCCTTAGTACTGGGGCCAATTCAAAAAATCGACCTCTAAAATACATGCCTTGACACATGTTGGCTAACAAGGATTTTTCGCTGTTATTTGATAGATAATGTCTTCAAGAGGATCTTGGCCCAGTATGGCGTGTCCAATCGCGTCCAAAGGTCCCGAAATCACCCTCGATAGGAATACAAAATTGCCGAAAAAACTAAGTTCTCATCGGCTATATTCAAGCATTTTCAAGACTTTCTCGGTACTATATTGACTGGACCTGGGAGTTTTTACCCTTTTATGTGCCAGGAGCTATAGTAACACCGTACATACACAGGATGCGAACCGACGCGTACACTGATTTTGTGCGAGAGTTGGAAAGATTGAGCATCAAGTAGTGTAGTTGTGACATACCAGAAATGTGTTACCTCGTTTGGACACTTTCTTCAAAGTTTTGCATTGACTCGCTGGCGCTTTTGCTGTCGGAACGTCCACGAATGGATTGATGCTAAATTCAGCAGAACCTTCATTACAATGTCATCTTGGCTCCCCGGAAAAGTAGGCATGATTCCAACAAGGAGCAGCACAACAATTATGTGTGGAAAGCAGGGGAAAGGTCATCATAGCTTGCCAAGCCAGTTTTAACTATTCATAGGACTAATCTACAACCGTGGAAAGTTTCAGACCTGGCTAACTTCATCTGGCTGGAATGAAGGCATTTACTTTGTGAGTACTGCTGCACAGGAGGTGTTACAGTGGACGAGCATTTGATTCGAATCTACAAGAGCGGCTAGTGTTAGTACCATGATTTGAACACACCGACAGTGGTGATCAGCTACCATTTGCACAAAGCCTATTTACCAGCTCAACAGCTCTAGGACAACTGCCTTAGGAGTGCCATGCTGCAGTGAGAGGGAGTAGCTATGTGGTGTGGAGTGTTACAAAAACGAAATCCGAGTACCTGGAGGTAACCTATCCCAATATGCAACACCAGCAGTAGAAGAATAATTTCCTTGTCACAGAATTTGATGGCTGGGCCTAGGCAGCGTGAAACTACAGTTATACTTATAAAACACTAACTGCAAGAAAGAGTCCGATGTCCAATGTCATGGCTTGTCTCTCCTGAACTGATCACAGCACGTAGTTGATGCGATTCAAGAGCGGCGGTGAAGAGGGAAAACATGTTCATATAATATCTCATGTACTAGTGGCTAAAGAATTGTCCTTGACTGCAGAGCCAACAGTGATGGTGTAGGTGGCGGAGTAGAGATGGGCTCAACTGTACGGCGTAGAGTTTCCAAAGCTCAGACGGAAGAACAACTTCAGTTAAAGTGAAACACATGGAAGCGAAAGTATTCGCATCACAATGTTGGGATCGATCAGCTTTTTAAACTGCAGCTATTCACCTGTGAGCGTTGTCCAACTGCAGCCTTGAAGTCTTTTCAAAGCATTTAAGTATAGTGACAAGCTAGCCAATGTTTGGACTGTTTTAATATCTACTAGTATGCAAAGGATTTTGGTATTTTCATTTTCATCATTTTTTCGTTACAGCACTGCCATCGCATACAAATAGTGTTGTCCTTCTTACATTGCTGCGAGATATTTCGTATTATCTACACGTACTTCGAGTAAATTGGTTCAGGTTGCAACTGTCCTATAGCACATCTTTCCTTAGACTCTGACAGTTTCCTACAACCTTTTCCTTCTCCTGTTAGTACTTGGGTTACAATACCTATTCTCTCAGTTGAAGTGTAACGCCGAACCGTCTGACGCTTCTCTCGTGTTTGCAGTCTGATAATTATAGTAATGCATGCCTGTAAATAGTCTCATGTACCTGCTAGCTGCACATACATGTACACGTACCTCAATGCTAACATTCGACGCGACATGTAATGTACAATCATGTACATGTCCAATAGCCAAGTTTCACTGCACTTTGGAAATTTTTGTTTGGACACTGTAAAAGTACAGTACTTGTCGCCGTACTGTATCTACTGTATCTACTGCTTATTCTGAGCAAAATGAGGTGCTACTTGGCCATATACATGTCAGTAAAAATGGATATAGGAGCAATTTTAGTTAGGTTGCCATGGTAATAACGGCCTTTTTCTATTTTGATGTTTTTCACCATGTTCGGACACAATTCGGCAATCGAAATCTATGCCATCGTGTTCAGGAGGCAAAAACCACCCAGGAATGATCATAAAATCAATGTTAGCAATCATGTGTCAAGTAAAAGTGAGAAATTTCAAATGGGCCCTAGGACTACCTGGAACAACTACGAGCACAGAGAAATCAAAAAACTAATTATTTACTTCTTTCTGAACAACAGCTTGTTTCCGCATGGAACACAACATTTTTTGAATCTCGCGGCAAAAAACAGATTTCGGAGGTGCCCTTTTTACACTGCGCTGCGCAACTGTTCGGAGCCTCCTTAAGCGGGAGAACGAAACGGTAAGATTTCAACTAGGGTTACCTCGCACGTCTATCGTTGCGTCAGGAGTCAGGACTCAGAAGCCGAACTGCTAGCCGTGTCTGGAAAACACACAAAAAACAGTAGACTCGCCCTCTACACCACTGTACATGCCCACCTAGGAAAATAGCGTGAACGGTAAAATGCTTACCGTGTCTACTGAGCCACTGACGGACGGTACTGACGTGGAAGGTTCTAAGTTATAATATGATAACTTAAGAGGGGAAGCTCATGCTTGTCTTGATTGCGCTCACATTTCCCTGTCACATGTTAATACAGTGACTTAGATGCGCACTCCAACAGCCTTCTATCCTCATTCTTGGAGGGTTCTAATTTGGAAGCCTGTGGGAGTGCGCATCCAAGATGTGCTAGAGCTGTTAGCCAGTTAGTTGTAGAACGTCAGTACCGTGGGTCAGTGTGGTGCAATGTTATGGCATGAGCTGATTGTTTAGTAACTGGTGGTGTTGGTGGACATTATAGCATAACTTCTACTCCATTGGTCCTTCTTCTTTCCTATAAATTTATCCTTGGCTCTCCATCCGAATTATTCGGAATAAATTATTATCAAGAGAAAAGACATATGGATACGAGTTAAGAGTAACTCTCCATCACTGTAACATGATACTATATACAGTCAGAAAGTGCAATAACTAGGCCCCCATAACCTTGAACCTTCCAAGTTGGAAGGCTGTCGGTTAGCGCTACGGAGATGTGTTGAAGCTAGGTGTCGGGACGTCGAATGTTTCAGTACTCTGTCAGTTTTGTGCCTAGTTATTGCACTTTCTGACTGTATATAGTATCATGTTACAGTGATGGAGAGTTACTCTTAACTCGTATCCATAATTATGTCTTTTCTCTTCCACATTTATTTATGGCTCAACATCCGAGTTTCAAATTATTATCAGGTTTTCGCTTTCCTAGCGGCTGCGCATGCACGTCACAGTCGCTAGTGACAAAAGATTAAGTCGCTAAGGATGTGTCTGATTCTACTATGCGAAAGAGTTGAAAACCCGGTCATTGAGAAACCCAAATCTCGAATCGTGCAACCCATATACAAGGCACTAGCCGAAACAACCAACTCCTTCTGGTCGCCTGTGATTGCTTCCCCCCCCCCTTCCCCTTCCCCCCCCCCACACACACACATACCCCCCCCCTACACACACACACACACACACATAACCCCCCCCACACACACACATACATCTACACATGCCTCCCCCCCCCCCCACACACACACATAACCCCCCCCCCCCCCACACACACACACATCTACACCCCCCCCCCCCTACACACACACACATAACCCTCCCCCCCCCCCCACACACACATCTACACATGCCCCCCCTACACACACACATACCTCCCCCCCCCCCCCACACACATACATACATGTACATGTACAATGTACATCTACACATACCCCCCCCCCCCACACACACACACATACATGTACACATACCCCCCTCCCCCAGGCACCGGCGGATTATGCCGGCATAACCATTGGCATAATTTGGTGGTTGAAAATTTGGAGCAAAACTTGGCATCCTTTCGGAGGTAGGATCATAACTACATGATTGTACCACAATTCTAGTATGTACAATGTAGGCTATACAGTTGTGTACATGTTCAATGCATCTGATCAGTGCTGCTGGTCTGCATGGTAAAGGGTTCGGAGTAGCACTTTTCCAAAGATGCTCGCCACTTTTTTCGCAACTTTCCGTTGTTTTGGAAGAAATCGCAACTTTCTTCATTTTCACAAACAACTACATGTACTTGGCAACTTTTCCGCAAAAGTGTGCAAAGAAGCGCGCTGGAGGAGACCATCGACTGTGCAAGCTATGATTATTGCTCTAAGAATATATTATATTATATGTATAGTTGATGTTCAGTCTTGGTGGACGGAGAGGTGTGGCTACGGGAGAAATGAGCTGATTATTCCCAGGGTGAGGGTGACATCGGTTGGACGAGTATGACGATTACGAGGCAGTTGAACATGATAAATTTCAAAGGTAACTCAAAATAATTTGGAAATGAAAATTCCAAAGAAATCAACTACTAGAAGAAGTAATGTTTTCTCCTTTCCATGTTGATCTCTAGCATGCATGGTCATCCTAGTATGGGGATATTCATGCATTTTGTTGTACTGAAGTACTAATGGCCACTTACAAGTACGAAAAGGCACCATGGCCAGCAATCGAGGACATCTGAGAGTTGTAATTTTTGTACTCCTCCGAGGTTTGATTTTTGGCGTACTGGGCCAAGCACAAGGAAGCCACCTGCAAAAAAACTCCAGAAAAATGGTTGTTGTTTGATCCTTTGGTGTAATCTTTGTTTCTAGTCGAAGCTACAATGTAGTTGCTGTTTGGAGCAGAAACGCTGAAATTGACTATTTTCTGCATGTACTCATACATGTACTCGTGTACTCAGGCATGCAGTCTCACTGGCAATTTCCCGAAGTTTGAGGTTCCATAAGTACAACAAAGTGAATATATATCCCCACGTGCCAAAGCATAATATGAGGATTTGGCGAGCATAATGCGAGAATCCATGAAAGCATAATTCCATGATTTCGCGAGCATATTCCGCCGGAGCCTACCCCCCCCCCCCTCCCCCCCCCCATACACACATACATGTACACATACACCCCCCCCCCACACACACACATACCCCCCCCCCCCCACCTACACACATAGCCCCCCCCCCCACCCACACACATCCCCCTCCCCCCCAACACACACACACATCTCCCCCCCCCACACACACACATACCCCCCCCCCCACACACACACACATACTCCCCCCACACACACATAACCCTCCCCCTCCCACGCACACATACTCCCCCCCACACACACACATACATGTAACCC
>NC_088649.1:17535632-17581356 GCF_964019385.1 Sycon ciliatum | reverse complement strand
ATCTACAGGCCAGCCACGGCTGTTAGCTGCACTTGGATCGCGGCAACTAATACTTAGTTTTCTGCACGTGAACCATGAAAAATCAATGCATGCTCATGCATGTTCATGCATAACCAGTCAGCTGGCCTGCTCGCCCACGCATTTGACAGGTAACAATTCCATCAAATTTGAGATATCGCTTCGTTCTAAGTCACAAAACAGTTCTAAAGTCACCAAACCACGCTGGTAATCGATGGCTATTCAATGTTAACATCTTCAGGAAGACTTCAGCCGTTTCCCGAGAGTTTGGGCATCGTTGCCGTTGTTTTTCACGGTGTTCTTCTTCCTCCTGTCTGGAGCTGCAATTGCATCCTGGAATTATTTGAAAGGTATTTCGTGCGGGCTATGGGGGGTTCCAACAGGCATAAACTGACATCGCTATAGGATAACTGGTAACTTTCACCCTTCAAGGAGGTAGAGCAATGAGAATTTTTTTGTGGCGGTCGTCCAATTTTTGTGGCGGTCGTGGCTGTATTTGTGCACTTCCAAGGCTTTCATTCTGCTTGATACTACTCTCTACTGTATGGGAATCGTTGTTTAGGCACATGTAGCTGTCTTATTTGGTAGATCTGCTGTTTTCAATCACTTGGGACACTTTGTCTAGCCTATTTGTCTTTCGTTCGTGCCATCTATCAGTTTTGTGGGGTGCCTTGACCTGTATTTGTGAAGTTCTCGAGTAAAGACCCTAATTCTTGACTGGAGTCACGTCTTGAATTGAATTTGCTGGGCGAGCCCTCGTTCACGCAGTTGTCCTTATCGTAATAGTCAATATCTGCTTGCTGGACGGACTAGCGGCTAGAACAGGGATGACCAAATGGTCCAAGTGTGTACTAGTACACGATTATTGTTTCTATCATCGTGAAATGAGCATTGTGGAATTGCAGACGTCTGCCTTTGGCACTGAGGACATGAGGAGAGTTGATTGTTACTTCTGCTCAGCAATGAAGCGATCATCAGCTCTCTTTGTTCTAATTATTGAGAGGACATACCGGCATCGCAATCAAGTAAAGATTAGGCAAACCTCGCCTACCTCCAAAGAGAGTCGAAGATATTTTCTCCAAATGCAAAGACGATCTTTGTGAGTTTGTGACTTGCATTTGCGTGCATACGTGAGCAGGTCACGGACCACGGCACGTGCGCGGTTACCATGCCATCTCGAACCGACGCCATCTTTCTAAGTTGCCGCTTCTTGACAGCCGTGCAGCAGCAGATCTTGCAAAATTTTTTTTTTTTTTTTTTCACACGGAAAACTGAGCCTCTTGTACGGGCAAAATAACACATTTTGTGAAGAATCAACACATATATAAAAACGAATCATCAGATACAGTATTTACAGAGTCTGTCACTCAGTAGGATCACTGCACTGTGCAGGTTCACTGGATGCGTGCCTCCGCCGCCACTAGCACAGCAGGGGACTCAGGCATGGCAGGAGCAAACATGCTCCTTGAGCCACGCAGGCACATACTTGACATAGCACCACAACGCACCAGGGCAAACCCAAGGTGGCAGCGCAGCAAGGAGATAACCTGCTCGTATGGCTCCTTACTCTTCTCAGCCAGGAGAGAGGCGATCCGCGTGAAAAGAGCATTGGCATGCTTGCCATAGCCACCAGAGGCAGAGAGCACAACGGGCACGAAGGAGGCATGCTCAACTTCACGTACTCGCTCCTCGTACTTCCGGCGCTTTTCCTGTTCATGGCGTCTGTAGCTAGCAGCGAGGGAGGTGGCACGATTCGAAGACGCAAAAGGGTTGAACACCCGTACATCAATAAAGATGCGCTCGAATCGGCCACCCCACACACCACTAGCCGCAACGTCCAGCCGAGCTTGCTCCTCCGTGACAGCTGTGCGATGGCGGAAGGCCTCTCCGGTGACGGGCTGGAGGTGGGGTTCCACTGTCACGTTGTGAGCGACCTGCCTCAGAGCTCTGGCGGTGATGTCCCTCACCTCGTTGTGTCGCAGCGTCGGGAAGCCACCAAATGGGCACGACAGGGCGTGACTCACATTCAGCGGCTTACTGCACACGCAGAGGCTTGGGAGCCGAGGAGGTGTCCAGCCGTACCGGAGGCACAGGCCATCCCGGAAATCTCCCTTGCTGAGTGTGAAACCATGGCGGCTGAGGGGGCGGCAGGTCAGCCAGCTGGATGCACCCTTTTCTGAGGCCAGGTCGAGAACAAGGGCCAGCTCCCGGTGATCCGAGCGAAGAGCGTCAGCCATAGACTTGAACGCGCTCCGCTTCTCGGCCCGAACCGTCGCCTTGACCGTCCGGAGCTGAGTCAGAGAGTCGCCAAGAGACGACTCCTGCTCCAGCAGGCGAGACACGAGGCTAGCCGTGATCCTTCGGGATGAGGTGTACTGTTCAGCCACTGAACAAGGGTCTGCCATACCCAGTCCCCCAAGCCGGCAAGGCAGAGAGAGTAGGGAGCGAACAGTTGTCCCAGGTGGAGCCTGACCCGTGATGGCCGGGATGAGCCGACCGCTGATTGCGTGTTCCAGCGGTTCAAGCAAGGATGGCGGGATGGAGGAGGTCCGGCTGAGGAAGGACCACTTGTTTTGCAGGCCCTGTGTGAAGGCGGAGTAGGCGGCCTGTGGCTGCGATGCAGCGATGGTCGTGAGCTGCGCAACTTCCTCACACCAGGTGGTGACCTTGGACTGGACAAATTGTTCTATAAACTCATCCGTGCCCAAAGGTGCACCAAGGTGGCGGCAACCATCACACGTGACCTGCACACCGGTCCCCTCGAACATCTCGATAGCAGCTGCGTACCTGGAGGGCTTGACCAGGAGGAGTGACTTCTGGGCATTGCAGTGGTAGCCATACCCAGGACCTTGGCTGACGAGATTGTCCCACCATTGGATCTTGCAAAAATGGGGTGGGCGTTTGCTCCGGACTTTACGGTACGACAAAATGCTGTCGACTTCTTGGGCTGTGTTTACATGAGAAATTTCAACCCGGGTCGAGTTCAGCCCGGGTTGAAAGTCAGTACGATAGACAAAAGAGGTGAGCGTTTACATGAAGACAGTTGACCCGGGTCAAATACTGATATGCCGCCAAAAGTCCACTTCTACAGTCCTGTATGGTCACGTGAATCCGTTCGCGCGAAATTTGCATCTGCAGTGCTGTTCAAACCTGGCGCAAGATACGCACAGAAGTACGTTTGTACGATTTTCTTGACCCGGGTTGATTTCAACCCTCCCCTTGGGGGGAGGGTTGAAATCAACCCGGGGCGAAATTTCAACCCGGATCAAGCGCAATGCGTCATGTAAACGCGCCATTCACTTTGTGCACATGGCGGGTTGAAATCTGACCCGGGTCGAACTCAACCCGGGTTGAAACGCTTCATGTAAACACAGCCTAGTTCTGTTTGTTTTCTCCCTTTTTGGCATTCTCATTGCATACAACAACTGGTTACGTACATGCACATAATTATCTGATTTCAGAAGAAGGCACACGTGCACCGAAAACAGTTTTCTTACATGACACGTGATCGTTGCCGGGGCCATGGCCCATGGGCCATGGCCAATAGGCGATCTTCCCGCCGCGGGCATAATCAGGCCACCAGGACCGTTTGACGTCATTTCGGGAATGTTCGGACCGTTTGACGTCATTTCGGGAATAATTTTTCGACCTTTCGACCTTTCCACCTTTGACCTTCCCCAATATGTTGCTTCGCTCTGTAAGAAATCAAATCAAGCACGCTCTGTCTGTCATGATGGCTGAATCTTGCCCTTGCCTGCAGCCCTCGGGCCTACGGCCCTTGGGCTGCAGGCTCGGGCAAGATTCAGCCATCATGACCTCCCGAGCGTGCTTGATTACAGAGATGTTGGTCTGTGTTGACTACAGAGTACAGATCACTCCATGTCATCTGCGCGAGGCTGAGTCGAATGACATGTCACATGACGTCAGCATGCATACTGATGTATGCTAAGCATTCTTTCGCGCAAGTATATTCGGTGTATAAGCCGCAGGGGCGATTTTGGTCCGATTTTTAGCGAAAAAAAGTGCGGCTTATACCCCGGAAAATGAGCGACAAAGGGAATATTGGAATGGAGCCAGCATATAATTCAAATATTCTGAAGAAAATGAGGACAAAACGTATATATTATTATTATATATATAGGTAGTGCCTTTGCTGTTTGCGTTATGCAGAGCTCACTGACTTGTCAGTTTGAGCACTCTGGCAAGGTACGTTCGGGCCTGATTGGAAATTTTTATTTCCATTGCTATCAGGTCCGGCCTCATTCCCTCTGTGCTGCGCTGATGAGTTCAAAAAGAACGAAACAGCATGCTGTCCGCAGATTGAGTATTTCGCTCCTGCTCTTGTAGCAGTTGAGCACTCTTGCGTGGGGTAGTGCCTTTGCTGTTTGCGTTATGCAGAGCTCACTGACTTGTCAGTTTGAGCACTCTGGCAAGGTACGTTCGGGCCTGATTGGAAATTTTTATTTCCATTGCTATCAGGTCCGGCCTCATTCCCTCTGTGCTGCGCTGATGAGTTCAAAAAGAACGAAACAGCATGCTGTCCGCAGATTGAGTATTTCGCTCCTGCTCTTGTAGCAGTTGAGCACTCTTGCGTGGGGTAGTGCCTTTGCTGTTTGCGTTATCATGGTTATGCAGAGCTCACTGACTTGTCAGTTTGAGCACTCTGGCAAGGTACGTTCGGGCCTGATTGGAAATTTTTATTTCCATTGCTATCAGGTCCGGCCTCATTCCCTCTGTGCTGCGCTGATGAGTTCAAAAAGAACGAAACAGCATGCTGTCCGCAGATTGAGTATTTCGCTCCTGCTCTTGTAGCAGTTGAGCACTCTTGCGTGGGGTAGTGCCTTTGCTGTTTGCGTTATGCAGAGCTCACTGACTTGTCAGTTTGAGCACTCTGGCAAGGTACGTTCGGGCCTGATTGGAAATTTTTATTTCCATTGCTATCAGGTCCGGCCTCATTCCCTCTGTGCTGCGCTGATGAGTTCAAAAAGAACGAAACAGCATGCTGTCCGCAGATTGAGTATTTCGCTCCTGCTCTTGTAGCAGTTGAGCACTCTTGCGTGGGGTAGTGCCTTTGCTGTTTGCGTTATCATGGTTATGCAGAGCTCACTGACTTGTCAGTTTGAGCACTCTGGCAAGGTACGTTCGGGCCTGATTGGAAATTTTTATTTCCATTGCTATCAGGTCCGGCCTCATTCCCTCTGTGCTGCGCTGATGAGTTCAAAAAGAACGAAACAGCATGCTGTCCGCAGATTGAGTATTTCGCTCCAGCTCTTGTAGCAGTTGAGCACTCTTGCGTGGGGTAGTGCCTTTGCTGTTTGCGTTATGCAGAGCTCACTGACTTGTCAGTTTGAGCACTCTGGCAAGGTACGTTCGGGCCTGATTGGAAATTTTTATTTCCATTGCTATCAGGTCCGGCCTCATTCCCTCTGTGCTGCGCTGATGAGTTCAAAAAGAACGAAACAGCATGCTGTCCGCAGATTGAGTATATATATATATATAGAACAATAGAAGTATTTCTTGCGTCGGCAAAAAGTGCTCAATGTCCTAAGACAGAGCGGGGTTATACACTCAGACACAAAGGATCTCCAAGTTTCTCAGTGTTGCTACTCTGAGTTTCGTGCAAAAGCACTCTTCAGGCAACTTGAAGAGTGCTTTTGCACGAAACTCAGAGTAGCAACACTGAGAAACTTGGAGATCCTTTGTGTCTGAGTGTATATATATATCGGCCTATTTAGCTCGTAGCTGTACTGATGAGGCCTTTATGGCCGAAACAGCTTGCTGTCTACAGCATTGGGTATATATATATGTATAGATTACGCAGATTGAGTATATGTATATGTATAGTAGTAGTAGTAGTAGTAGTAGTAGTAGTAGTAGTAGTAGTAGTAGTAGTAGTAGTAGTAGTAGTAGTAGTAGTAGTAGTAGTAGTAGTAGTAGTAGTAGTAGTAGTAGTAGTAGTAGTAGTAGTAGTAGTAGTAGTAGTAGTAGTAGTAGTAGTAGTAGTAGTAGTAGTAGTAGTAGTAGTAGTAGTAGTAGTAGTAGTAGTAGTAGTAGTAGTAGTAGTAGTAGTAGTAGTAGTAGTAGTAGTAGTAGTAGTAGTAGTAGTAGTAGTAGTAGTAGTAGTAGTAGTAGTAGTAGTAGTAGTAGTAGTAGTAGTAGTAGTAGTAGTAGTAGTAGTAGTAGTAGTAGTAGTAGTAGTAGTAGTAGTAGTAGTAGTAGTAGTAGTAGTAGTAGTAGTAGTAGTAGTAGTAGTAGTAGTAGTAGTAGTAGTAGTAGTAGTAGTAGTAGTAGTAGTAGTAGTAGTAGTAGTAGTAGTAGTAGTAGTAGTAGTAGTAGTAGTAGTAGTAGTAGTAGTAGTAGTAGTAGTAGTAGTAGTAGTAGTAGTAGTAGTAGTAGTAGTAGTAGTAGTAGTAGTAGTAGTAGTAGTAGTAGTAGTAGTAGTAGTAGTAGTAGTAGTAGTAGTAGTAGTAGTAGTAGTAGTAGTAGTAGTAGTAGTAGTAGTAGTAGTAGTAGTAGTAGTAGTAGTAGTAGTAGTAGTAGTAGTAGTAGTAGTAGTAGTAGTAGTAGTAGTAGTAGTAGTAGTAGTAGTAGTAGTAGTAGTAGTAGTAGTAGTAGTAGTAGTAGTAGTAGTAGTAGTAGTAGTAGTAGTAGTAGTAGTAGTAGTAGTAGTAGTAGTAGTAGTAGTAGTAGTAGTAGTAGTAGTAGTAGTAGTAGTAGTAGTAGTAGTAGTAGTAGTAGTAGTAGTAGTAGTAGTAGTAGTAGTAGTAGTAGTAGTAGTAGTAGTAGTAGTAGTAGTAGTAGTAGTAGTAGTAGTAGTAGTAGTAGTAGTAGTAGTAGTAGTAGTAGTAGTAGTAGTAGTAGTAGTAGTAGTAGTAGTAGTAGTAGTAGTAGTAGTAGTAGTAGTAGTAGTAGTAGTAGTAGTAGTAGTAGTAGTAGTAGTAGTAGTAGTAGTAGTAGTAGTAGTAGTAGTAGTAGTAGTAGTAGTAGTAGTAGTAGTAGTAGTAGTAGTAGTAGTAGTAGTAGTAGTAGTAGTAGTAGTAGTAGTAGTAGTAGTAGTAGTAGTAGTAGTAGTAGTAGTAGTAGTAGTAGTAGTAGTAGTAGTAGTAGTAGTAGTAGTAGTAGTAGTAGTAGTAGTAGTAGTAGTAGTAGTAGTAGTAGTAGTAGTAGTAGTAGTAGTAGTAGTAGTAGTAGTAGTAGTAGTAGTAGTAGTAGTAGTAGTAGTAGTAGTAGTAGTAGTAGTAGTAGTAGTAGTAGTAGTAGTAGTAGTAGTAGTAGTAGTAGTAGTAGTAGTAGTAGTAGTAGTAGTAGTAGTAGTAGTAGTAGTAGTAGTAGTAGTAGTAGTAGTAGTAGTAGTAGTAGTAGTAGTAGTAGTAGTAGTAGTAGTAGTAGTAGTAGTAGTAGTAGTAGTAGTAGTAGTAGTAGTAGTAGTAGTAGTAGTAGTAGTAGTAGTAGTAGTAGTAGTAGTAGTAGTAGTAGTAGTAGTAGTAGTAGTAGTAGTAGTAGTAGTAGTAGTAGTAGTAGTAGTAGTAGTAGTAGTAGTAGTAGTAGTAGTAGTAGTAGTAGTAGTAGTAGTAGTAGTAGTAGTAGTAGTAGTAGTAGTAGTAGTAGTAGTAGTAGTAGTAGTAGTAGTAGTAGTAGTAGTAGTAGTAGTAGTAGTAGTAGTAGTAGTAGTAGTAGTAGTAGTAGTAGTAGTAGTAGTAGTAGTAGTAGTAGTAGTAGTAGTAGTAGTAGTAGTAGTAGTAGTAGTAGTAGTAGTAGTAGTAGTAGTAGTAGTAGTAGTAGTAGTAGTAGTAGTAGTAGTAGTAGTAGTAGTAGTAGTAGTAGTAGTAGTAGTAGTAGTAGTAGTAGTAGTAGTAGTAGTAGTAGTAGTAGTAGTAGTAGTAGTAGTAGTAGTAGTAGTAGTAGTAGTAGTAGTAGTAGTAGTAGTAGTAGTAGTAGTAGTAGTAGTAGTAGTAGTAGTAGTAGTAGTAGTAGTAGTAGTAGTAGTAGTAGTAGTAGTAGTAGTAGTAGTAGTAGTAGTAGTAGTAGTAGTAGTAGTAGTAGTAGTAGTAGTAGTAGTAGTAGTAGTAGTAGTAGTAGTAGTAGTAGTAGTAGTAGTAGTAGTAGTAGTAGTAGTAGTAGTAGTAGTAGTAGTAGTAGTAGTAGTAGTAGTAGTAGTAGTAGTAGTAGTAGTAGTAGTAGTAGTAGTAGTAGTAGTAGTAGTAGTAGTAGTAGTAGTAGTAGTAGTAGTAGTAGTAGTAGTAGTAGTAGTAGTAGTAGTAGTAGTAGTAGTAGTAGTAGTAGTAGTAGTAGTAGTAGTAGTAGTAGTAGTAGTAGTAGTAGTAGTAGTAGTAGTAGTAGTAGTAGTAGTAGTAGTAGTAGTAGTAGTAGTAGTAGTAGTAGTAGTAGTAGTAGTAGTAGTAGTAGTAGTAGTAGTAGTAGTAGTAGTAGTAGTAGTAGTAGTAGTAGTAGTAGTAGTAGTAGTAGTAGTAGTAGTAGTAGTAGTAGTAGTAGTAGTAGTAGTAGTAGTAGTAGTAGTAGTAGTAGTAGTAGTAGTAGTAGTAGTAGTAGTAGTAGTAGTAGTAGTAGTAGTAGTAGTAGTAGTAGTAGTAGTAGTAGTAGTAGTAGTAGTAGTAGTAGTAGTAGTAGTAGTAGTAGTAGTAGTAGTAGTAGTAGTAGTAGTAGTAGTAGTAGTAGTAGTAGTAGTAGTAGTAGTAGTAGCAGCGAGTTGCGCTGGTGGAGGACGGTTGGTGATTTAGGAGCTCTGGCTGATGAGGAAGCTTGGTGAATATTCTGGAGGACTGTTCATGGTACGTTGCTTTTTATTATTCGCTTTGTTGGGTTGTGTTGTGTTCCTTGCTGTTAGCTCTTTTGATTTGAAGTTTCCCACCTGTTTGAGGGACTGCTGCAGTGTTAGCACCGTTTGCCTGGCACTGTGCATGCGCTGCTGGGCTAACCTTTTTCTTTCGGGTGTTCACATCCTCCCTTTCTGGGTAGCATTCTATTGCATTCACGACCTCTCCCGTAAGTTCATTTTGGTATGCACCTTGGGCGCAGCACCAGTGCCGTGTTTTCTTCACCTCGTTGGCTTAGTGTTTCCCCGTCGCACCTTTGCATTGCTCTGGTGTTGTTTTTTCTACATCAGTTATCAACTGGCAATTGTTACCGATTCTAGCAATTTTGCATTATCACCCGCTGCATTTGCACCTCCAGCTTCTTTATGCCACAGTAGTATGGCTAAATGTTGCACATGCGGTCCTTCTGGGACATGCAAATCATGTGTTTGTGTCAAGAACAGTAGAAAATGTACGAACTGTGCGCCAAGGGCGAAGTTGAGGTGCAGGAATCTATCAGCGGCAACCTGTGGCATGACTTCCGCCAGCCAGCCAATAACCTGTGGCATGACTTCCGCCAGCCAGCCAATTGCTCCACCAATTAGCTCCAGTACGCAACGCAACACCGACCCTCCAGCTAGTTGCCCTGAACTGTCGACCGCAGCAACAGGGACAACGAGAGAGCCCCGGTCGTCTGATGTGGCCAACACCAGTGCTGAATCAAGCGTTCTTATCAGTGGGACATCGCCTGAACAGTCATTATTGCCAGGAGGAGATACAACATTGCTCTTGGCCGGTCTGGACGATTCTCAGCATAGTTTCGACGAAAACGTATGGAACAGTCCGGCGGATGACATACAAGCTTTCTTCCAAGACGTATACAACGAATGTGTGCAGTGGGAGAGGAATCTGGTAATGATTCCGTATGGTTCAGCCGGGTCTTCGTTTGTGAATGAATTGGCCCGCTTAATATCAGCGTTTGCCGCTGACTCGCCACTTCGTCCCATCTCTTGGACAGCGGTAACGGTTGCGTGCCAGCTACTATTACAGCGACCTCACCCGGAGTCCCGGGCTGCTGAGAATGCAACCCACATCACGCGACGTATGAAATCGTGGTCATGTGGCAGGCTTGAGGACATCCTGGACGAAGCCAGGTGTATTCAAGGACACCTACCCGCTGGGAAGCGTCGCCAGAAACTGCCTGATACAGTGAACGATACAACCTTCAGTCGACGAGTATTCGCAGGGAAGGTTCACTCTGCAGCGAGGATGGTAGGTGATGACTCACCTGGCTCAGTGCTCGGGATGGAGGACTCGGCCGGTGGTGAAAAGACTGTGCGTGAGGTGCTGCATGACAAGCACCCGTCTCCCTCACCGGCGGTTCCTGGCTCATTGGTGGCGCCGACCGACTCACAGCGGGTGAACCCAATACTCTTCGAGCGCATCACGCCAAGCCTCATCAAGTTTGTGAGCAGGTCCATGAAGGGCGCCGCTGGTCCGTCCGGACTAGACTCGGAGGCCTGGACCAGGATGCTAACGTGCTTCGGCCCAGCTTCCAACCGACTTTGCACTGCATTGGCGGATTCGGCACGCGTATTGTGTACTGCGAATATCGAGCCGAGTTTCATGGATGCATTCACTGCCGCTCGCCTGATCCCCCTTGATAAATCCCCAGGTGTTAGACCCATAGCTGTTGGGGAGGTGTTTAGGAGGATTATAGGGCGAGCGATAATGAAGGTGATCGAAAGCGACGTCAGAGCTGCGACTGCCCCGCGCCAACTTTGCGTTGGCATGCCAGCTGCTTGCGAGGCTGCCGTTCAGGCAATGGCAGGGGTTTTTGGTCTTCCTGAAACCGAAGCCGTGCTGCTAATAGATGCATCTAATGCATTCAATTCTCTAAATAGGAATGCTGCCCTGCACAATGTTCCCGCTCTCTGTCCTGCTTTAGGTCAGGTGTTCAAGAACACGTATGGCGCGCCATGCCGCCTCTTCGTAGCGGGTGGGGGCGAACTTCTTTCCCGTGAGGGGACGTGCCAGGGTGACCCCCTTGCGATGGCCATTTACGCTGTTGCTGTTATGCCTCTCATAAACAAACTTTCACACGAATGTCCAAACACCACCCAGCTGTGGTACGCTGATGATGATTCCGCTGCTGGCACCCTTCAAGCCGCATCCCATTACTGGTCTAAGTTATTGCAGCTGGGACCCGACTATGGGTACCACCCCAATCCTGAGAAGACAGTTCTTCTCGTGAAGCCATCTCTCGAGCACGCAGCGCAGGAATTATTCGCTGGGACTGGGGTGAGAATTGTTACGGATGGTTGCATTTATCTTGGTGGCGCCCTTGGGTCTGAGAGATTCCTGCACACATTTGTATCGGGCAAGGTTGATAAGTGGGTTCGCCAAGTCGAGCACCTTTCCGAACTCGCCACTACTCAGCCACATGCTGCATATACTGTGCTTGTGCGCAGCATTATTTCGCGCTGGCGTTATTGCCTTCGGGCCGTAAATTGCTCTCCCGACCTATTTACTAGATTGGATGATGCAATCAATAATTCCCTGCTGCCTGCCATTGCTGGTGTGTCTCTAAGCAGTGACGATCCCCTTCGTCAGCTTATGGGACTTCCATGCCGCCGTGGCGGGCTAGGCATCCCCCCAGTTGCACCATTATGTGAGGGTGAGTATTCGCAGTGTACCGAAGCCGTGCGCCCAATAATTGAGGCAGCCGTGCCACAGCTTGCTGCCGATAGCACGCGAACGGCTGCGAGCCGGCCAGATGCAGCTGAGGAGTTGGCCGAGGTCGAATTGGCGGATGAGGAATCGTCCGGAGAGGCAGTGGAGCGGAACTCAGTAACTAACATCAACAACGTGGAAGCTATGCCGCTGAATTCTGGGTCGGTGGATATTGTCTCTGCTGACCGGGAGCGCGGTGATGTTCGTTCTGTGGATGGAGGTGATGCGTCAGAGATTTGGCTCTCACTGCGTCCGCCGCGTCACACAGTCAACAATGAAACCGCTGATGAGTCTCTCACCTCATCATGGCTTCCGCACCGGCCACCGTCAGCTTCAATGGAAATTCCGTCACGCGATGCTAGCGTTAGCGAGGCTGTGATGGAGACTCGCCAGCGTTTAAGAGAAGGCAAGAAGAAGAGAGACGCTAGGGACACAGAGATCCTGGCCACAGTACATGATCACCTGACGCCAGACCAGCGATTCTTGGTGGAGATAGCTGGTGAGAAGGGCGTGTCCTCCTGGCTGACTGTTGAACCAAGGTCCGCCCATGGCACAACACTTAACAAATCAGATTTTCGAGATGCTGTGGCGCTTCGGTACGGTCTACCGCTTGATGGTCTTCCAACGAACTGTGTATGCGGAGCTAACTTGTCGACTGACCATGCCATGGTGTGCCCTTGTGGTGGCTATCCCACCGCAAGGCATAATGAGATACGTGATCTCATCGCTGAGCTACTCAGAAGTGTAAGTCCCGATGTGGCAATCGAGCCCAACCTTCTCCCATTTGGTGGTGAGACATTGGCATGGTCAACATCTAACCGATCCCAGGAAGCGCGGCTTGACGTCAGGGCTCGTGGCTTTTGGACGCGGCAGCAGGAGGCCTTCTTCGATATCCGGGTAACGCATCCCAGGGCCACCTTGCTGTCTCGTGAAAAAGCCATGAGCCAATTGGAGCGCAATGAGCGGGAAAAAAAGCGGCATTACGCAGAGCGAGTGAATCAGATCGATCGGGGCACATTCACCCCTCTGGTATTTGCGACCAACGGCATGATAGGGAAGGAGTGTTCCGTGTTTTTGAAGGCATTGGTTGGCCGTATTCTAGAGAAAAATGCTGATTTGGTGTATTCTGTTGTTGTCAATCATTTGCGATGCCGTTTGTCATTCTGCCTACTTCGCTGGTGTATCACCTGTTTACGTGGCTCTAGGTCCTCCTATCGCTCTAAGCGCTCGGCGAGCTTTGTGAATGACTGCCGTGTGCTCTCTAGGGCATAGTTTTTCGTTGTCATCATCTCGTATAATGTCAAAATGTGATCTAAAGTTTGTTTTCCGGTGTCCTGAAGTTTTTTCTTTTGTATGAATCTCGGTTTCATTTCTGGCGGTGTTCAAGCAGTTCTGGTTTGGATGTCTTTCTTTCCTTTTCCTTCCCCTTTTTCATGTATAAACATTGCTGTTGCCATTAATATTTGTTATCTTTCTATTTTGTTACAATTTTGCTGTTCGCCTTTTGAATTCATTGCCCTCCTTGCATTCACATCTTCATTGCTTTGTGCTTTCAATAAAAACACATTTCAGTAGTAGTAGTAGTAGTAGTAGTAGTAGTAGTAGTAGTAGTAGTAGTAGTAGTAGTAGTAGTAGTAGTAGTAGTAGTAGTAGTAGTAGTAGTAGTAGTAGTAGTAGTAGTAGTAGTAGTAGTAGTAGTAGTAGTAGTAGTAGTAGTAGTAGTAGTAGTAGTAGTAGTAGTAGTAGTAGTAGTAGTAGTAGTAGTAGTAGTAGTAGTAGTAGTAGTAGTAGTAGTAGTAGTAGTAGTAGTAGTAGTAGTAGTAGTAGTAGTAGTAGTAGTAGTAGTAGTAGTAGTAGTAGTAGTAGTAGTAGTAGTAGTAGTAGTAGTAGTAGTAGTAGTAGTAGTAGTAGTAGTAGTAGTAGTAGTAGTAGTAGTAGTAGTAGTAGTAGTAGTAGTAGTAGTAGTAGTAGTAGTAGTAGTAGTAGTAGTAGTAGTAGTAGTAGTAGTAGTAGTAGTAGTAGTAGTAGTAGTAGTAGTAGTAGTAGTAGTAGTAGTAGTAGTAGTAGTAGTAGTAGTAGTAGTAGTAGTAGTAGTAGTAGTAGTAGTAGTAGTAGTAGTAGTAGTAGTAGTAGTAGTAGTAGTAGTAGTAGTAGTAGTAGTAGTAGTAGTAGTAGTAGTAGTAGTAGTAGTAGTAGTAGTAGTAGTAGTAGTAGTAGTAGTAGTAGTAGTAGTAGTAGTAGTAGTAGTAGTAGTAGTAGTAGTAGTAGTAGTAGTAGTAGTAGTAGTAGTAGTAGTAGTAGTAGTAGTAGTAGTAGTAGTAGTAGTAGTAGTAGTAGTAGTAGTAGTAGTAGTAGTAGTAGTAGTAGTAGTAGTAGTAGTAGTAGTAGTAGTAGTAGTAGTAGTAGTAGTAGTAGTAGTAGTAGTAGTAGTAGTAGTAGTAGTAGTAGTAGTAGTAGTAGTAGTAGTAGTAGTAGTAGTAGTAGTAGTAGTAGTAGTAGTAGTAGTAGTAGTAGTAGTAGTAGTAGTAGTAGTAGTAGTAGTAGTAGTAGTAGTAGTAGTAGTAGTAGTAGTAGTAGTAGTAGTAGTAGTAGTAGTAGTAGTAGTAGTAGTAGTAGTAGTAGTAGTAGTAGTAGTAGTAGTAGTAGTAGTAGTAGTAGTAGTAGTAGTAGTAGTAGTAGTAGTAGTAGTAGTAGTAGTAGTAGTAGTAGTAGTAGTAGTAGTAGTAGTAGTAGTAGTAGTAGTAGTAGTAGTAGTAGTAGTAGTAGTAGTAGTAGTTTTTGGACATTGTATTGCATTGCTGCTCCATCTACATGGCTGTATTTGTGTTTCACATCTCCATTTCAAGTTTCCTAATAAAGATTGTGTCAAGTAGTAGTAGTAGTAGTAGTAGTAGTAGTAGTAGTAGTAGTAGTAGTAGTAGTAGTAGTAGTAGTAGTAGTAGTAGTAGTAGTAGTAGTAGTAGTAGTAGTAGTAGTAGTAGTAGTAGTAGTAGTAGTAGTAGTAGTAGTAGTAGTAGTAGTAGTAGTAGTAGTAGTAGTAGTAGTAGTAGTAGTAGTAGTAGTAGTAGTAGTAGTAGTAGTAGTAGTAGTAGTAGTAGTAGTAGTAGTAGTAGTAGTAGTAGTAGTAGTAGTAGTAGTAGTAGTAGTAGTAGTAGTAGTAGTAGTAGTAGTAGTAGTAGTAGTAGTAGTAGTAGTAGTAGTAGTAGTAGTAGTAGTAGTAGTAGTAGTAGTAGTAGTAGTAGTAGTAGTAGTAGTAGTAGTAGTAGTAGTAGTAGTAGTAGTAGTAGTAGTAGTAGTAGTAGTAGTAGTAGTAGTAGTAGTAGTAGTAGTAGTAGTAGTAGTAGTAGTAGTAGTAGTAGTAGTAGTAGTAGTAGTAGTAGTAGTAGTAGTAGTAGTAGTAGTAGTAGTAGTAGTAGTAGTAGTAGTAGTAGTAGTAGTAGTAGTAGTAGTAGTAGTAGTAGTAGTAGTAGTAGTAGTAGTAGTAGTAGTAGTAGTAGTAGTAGTAGTAGTAGTAGTAGTAGTAGTAGTAGTAGTAGTAGTAGTAGTAGTAGTAGTAGTAGTAGTAGTAGTAGTAGTAGTAGTAGTAGTAGTAGTAGTAGTAGTAGTAGTAGTAGTAGTAGTAGTAGTAGTAGTAGTAGTAGTAGTAGTAGTAGTAGTAGTAGTAGTAGTAGTAGTAGTAGTAGTAGTAGTAGTAGTAGTAGTAGTAGTAGTAGTAGTAGTAGTAGTAGTAGTAGTAGTAGTAGTAGTAGTAGTAGTAGTAGTAGTAGTAGTAGTAGTAGTAGTAGTAGTAGTAGTAGTAGTAGTAGTAGTAGTAGTAGTAGTTAGTAGTAGTAGTAGTAGTAGTAGTAGTAGTAGTAGTAGTAGTAGTAGTAGTAGTAGTAGTAGTAGTAGTAGTAGTAGTAGTAGTAGTAGTAGTAGTAGTAGTATTAGTAGTAGTAGTAGTAGTAGTCGCACGGACTCGTGCTGTTGCCATGCGGCGGGAGAGGGACCGCCAGGCATCGGATCTGGCTGCTGCCGTTTCTCGTGAGCTATCGCCCCCGCAGCAGTTGTTAATCGAGATTGCGGGTGAGCCCGGCATATCGTCATGGCTGACGGCGGACCCGATGTCCCGGTACGGCACCGTGCTGAATTGTAATGACTTCAGAGACGCTCTCTGTATCCGTTACGACCTGGATCTCAGGGACACCGCGGCAACCTGTGTGTGTGGTCAGCCTGCCGTGCGGGATCACATGTTTGTATGCCCGACCGGCGGCTATCCTGGTGCGCGTCACGACAACATCCGTGATCTGCTCGCGGAGGTGTTGGTTGATGTCGCCCAGGACGTTGAAAAGGAGCCTAGGCTGGCGGCCATGCATGGGGAGGATCTACCCGGACGCCAGCTGAATCGCCAGGACGAGGCCCGAGCGGACATCCGAGCCAGGGGCTTCTGGACAAGGCAGCAGGACGCCTATTTTGATGTTAGGGTAACCCACCCTAAGGCGTCTGTGCTGTCTCGTTCAGAAGTCCTTGGCCAGCTCAGGTCTCACGAGCGGCGTAAGAAGGCCGAGTATGGGCCACGGATCGTCAACATCGAGCGTGCGTCATTTACGCCGCTTGTGTTTACGACGCAGGGCCTGGCGGCACCGGAGTGCGCGAAATTTCTATCGACGTTGGCGACATACCTGTCCAGGCGTCACACCGATATCCCGTACTCCATCCTCATCAACCGGTTGCGGGTACGCATCTCATTTTGCTTACTTCGGTGGGCCGTCACCTGTTTCCGCGGGTGCCGGGCCTCGTATCAGCGGCGTCGCCAGTCGTCTTTCCTGGTGGAGTGCCGGCAGATGGGTGGCCGATGAGCTGTTGCCATGGCAAGGGGGCTGCTGAGACGCCGGCTTGGCACCGGGTGGACTCGCTGCCGATGGTACGGTGTAGGATGTATGTACAATGTAGGTACTTCACTCTGTTGTCATTTGTCTGTCTATTTGTTGAATTGGATAGGTGTATGGACAGTTCTCCACAATGCATGCACATCCATTCATAACATTCATGACAGGTAATTTATATTGACATTGGCTTAGACTTGCATACATGACGGGACCTGTTACTTTAATTTTCACTTTGAGTTTAAAGTTTTCTTCTTTTGACATTGGATTTGACATTGGATTTGACATTGGATTTACTAATTGATTTGACGTTATTTAAAGGAGTTTTCTTTTTTTTAATTGAATTAATCTTCAATGATTTACGATTTCACGTTTCCGCTATTTTGCCCGTAAAAGAGGCTTGTCACTAGTAGTAGTAGTAGTAGTAGTAGTAGTAGTAGTAGTAGTAGTAGTAGTAGTAGTAGTAGTAGTAGTAGTAGTAGTAGTAGTAGTAGTAGTAGTAGTAGTAGTAGTAGTAGTAGTAGTAGTAGTAGTAGTAGTAGTAGTAGTAGTAGTAGTAGTAGTAGTAGTAGTAGTAGTAGTAGTAGTAGTAGTAGTAGTAGTAGTAGTAGTAGTAGTAGTAGTAGTAGTAGTAGTAGTAGTAGTAGTAGTAGTAGTAGTAGTAGTAGTAGTAGTAGTAGTAGTAGTAGTAGTAGTAGTAGTAGTAGTAGTAGTAGTAGTAGTAGTAGTAGTAGTAGTAGTAGTAGTAGTAGTAGTAGTAGTAGTAGTAGTAGTAGTAGTAGTAGTAGTAGTAGTAGTAGTAGTAGTAGTAGTAGTAGTAGTAGTAGTAGTAGTAGTAGTAGTAGTAGTAGTAGTAGTAGTAGTAGTAGTAGTAGTAGTAGTAGTAGTAGTAGTAGTAGTAGTAGTAGTAGTAGTAGTAGTAGTAGTAGTAGTAGTAGTAGTAGTAGTAGTAGTAGTAGTAGTAGTAGTAGTAGTAGTAGTAGTAGTAGTAGTAGTAGTAGTAGTAGTAGTAGTAGTAGTAGTAGTAGTAGTAGTAGTAGTAGTAGTAGTAGTAGTAGTAGTAGTAGTAGTAGTAGTAGTAGTAGTAGTAGTAGTAGTAGTAGTAGTAGTAGTAGTAGTAGTAGTAGTAGTAGTAGTAGTAGTAGTAGTAGTAGTAGTAGTAGTAGTAGTAGTAGTAGTAGTAGTAGTAGTAGTAGTAGTAGTAGTAGTAGTAGTAGTAGTAGTAGTAGTAGTAGTAGTAGTAGTAGTAGTAGTAGTAGTAGTAGTAGTAGTAGTAGTAGTAGTAGTAGTAGTAGTAGTAGTAGTAGTAGTAGTAGTAGTAGTAGTAGTAGTAGTAGTAGTAGTAGTAGTAGTAGTAGTAGTAGTAGTAGTAGTAGTAGTAGTAGTAGTAGTAGTAGTAGTAGTAGTAGTAGTAGTAGTAGTAGTAGTAGTAGTAGTAGTAGTAGTAGTAGTAGTAGTAGTAGTAGTAGTAGTAGTAGTAGTAGTAGTAGTAGTAGTAGTAGTAGTAGTAGTAGTAGTAGTAGTAGTAGTAGTAGTAGTAGTAGTAGTAGTAGTAGTAGTAGTAGTAGTAGTAGTAGTAGTAGTAGTAGTAGTAGTAGTAGTAGTAGTAGTAGTAGTAGTAGTAGTAGTAGTAGTAGTAGTAGTAGTAGTAGTAGTAGTAGTAGTAGTAGTAGTAGTAGTAGTAGTAGTAGTAGTAGTAGTAGTAGTAGTAGTAGTAGTAGTAGTAGTAGTAGTAGTAGTAGTAGTAGTAGTAGTAGTAGTAGTAGTAGTAGTAGTAGTAGTAGTAGTAGTAGTAGTAGTAGTAGTAGTAGTAGTAGTAGTAGTAGTAGTAGTAGTAGTAGTAGTAGTAGTAGTAGTAGTAGTAGTAGTAGTAGTAGTAGTAGTAGTAGTAGTAGTAGTAGTAGTAGTAGTAGTAGTAGTAGTAGTAGTAGTAGTAGTAGTAGTAGTAGTAGTAGTAGTAGTAGTAGTAGTAGTAGTAGTAGTAGTAGTAGTAGTAGTAGTAGTAGTAGTAGTAGTAGTAGTAGTAGTAGTAGTAGTAGTAGTAGTAGTAGTAGTAGTAGTAGTAGTAGTAGTAGTAGTAGTAGTAGTAGTAGTAGTAGTAGTAGTAGTAGTAGTAGTAGTAGTAGTAGTAGTAGTAGTAGTAGTAGTAGTAGTAGTAGTAGTAGTAGTAGTAGTAGTAGTAGTAGTAGTAGTAGTAGTAGTAGTAGTAGTAGTAGTAGTAGTAGTAGTAGTAGTAGTAGTAGTAGTAGTAGTAGTAGTAGTAGTAGTAGTAGTAGTAGTAGTAGTAGTAGTAGTAGTAGTAGTAGTAGTAGTAGTAGTAGTAGTAGTAGTAGTAGTAGTAGTAGTAGTAGTAGTAGTAGTAGTAGTAGTAGTAGTAGTAGTAGTAGTAGTAGTAGTAGTAGTAGTAGTAGTAGTAGTAGTAGTAGTAGTAGTAGTAGTAGTAGTAGTAGTAGTAGTAGTAGTAGTAGTAGTAGTAGTAGTAGTAACAAGGCCTCTTTTACGGGCAAATGACGCATATGCGTAAACCAAAAGCAACAAGAAACTCAATAAACAATGTCCAACAAAAGAATCTGCTGACTGCAAAAAAGGACACAAGGTAAAACCCAAGTCCAATAGATCGCGTATGGTACGTATGTGTGAACAAACCAAAAGCCGATTGAGTGGTGAATGTGGAATGTGTAAGTTGAAAACTCGAGTCTGATAAATAGCCTATTGGGGGTAAATGTGTAAAAACATCATAAACCAATAGGGTGGTGGATGTATAATTTGTCTGCGTGTGAATGCTTATTTCGATCTGTCCGATAAACAAAACAAAACAAACTATTATAAAAGTAGAACCAAAAAAAAAAAAAAAAAAAAAACAAAACAAAACAAAAGAAAACAAAGACATGCTCAAAAACAGATATGTCCGTTACGTCACAACATCCGTTTAGGATCGGCCACACAGCCCCATGCCACTACCGGAGCAGCCTGCACTCCGTGACAAACGAATTGCCACGGCGTACGCCCCGAGCTCCCCGGCATCCACGCAGACAGGTTACGGCCCAGCGGAGGAGGCAGAAGGCAATCTTGGCACGAAGATGGTGCATGACGACGGAGTACTGTAGGTCAGAGTGCTTCTCCACCACGCGCTGAACAAGCCGCTTCAGGAACATTCCACACTCTGCCCCAGCCATGCCATTCGTAGCAAACACCAACGGAGTGAAGGCACCTCGCTCGACGTCCGTGATCCTCTGGCAGTATTTTCGCTTCTTCTCCAACTCGCTGGTGCGCAGTTGGCCAAGGGCTTCCGAACGCGACAGCAGGGACGCTTTAGGGTGGGTGACCCTGACATCAAAGAAAGCGTCCTGCTGCCTTGTCCAGAAACCCCCGGCCCTGATGTCCAAACGAGCTTCAGCGCTGCGATTGGCGGTCCGGCCGGCGAGCACCTCGCCATCGAGAGGGAGCAGTCTAGGCTCGACCTCCACGTCTGGCACGACATCGCCAAGGACAGCCGCCAGGGTGTCCCGGATTTCGTCATGACGTGCCATCGGGTACCCCCCATGTGGACACGTCATCGAGTGGTGTAGGGTGGTGTCCGCTCCACAAGCGCATTTGCACGGGACATCCAGTGGCAGGTACCCATAGCGTATGCACACCGCATCTCGAAAGTCGGACTTGTTCAGGATTGTCCGGTGCGCAGTAAGCGGGGCACACGTCAGCCATGACGACACGCCCTTCTCACCGGCGATATCTGTGAGGCATTTCTGAGGCGGTGGCAGATCGGGATACAACGCCGCGACTAGTGCCTTCTGCGACTTCTCCTTGTCCTTGCGACGTGAGACCGCTCGCTTGCGGGACTCGGTAACGGCTGCGACTGACGGGTTATCACGAACCGGCTGGGTGGTGTGGACCCCAGGTTCTGGTCGGGTCACAGGTCCAGGAGGATCACGAACGGACGCAGCAGAAGACGCAGCAGAAGCAGAAGCAACCGACAATGGTGGATTCCGGTGCGATGCTAAAGACACCTCCTCGCCATCGGGCACGGACGCAGCAGAAGCAGAAGCAACCGACAAGGGTGGATTCTGAGGCGATGCCAAAGACACCTCCTCGCCATCGGGGACGGCACTCCCCGAACCATCACCGACCATCAGACGTACAAGCGGCTCCGTCACCGCAACAGAAGTGGAATACTCCCGCTCCGCCTCAGCGCCTCAGTAGTAGTAGTAGTAGTAGTAGTAGTAGTAGTAGTAGTAGTAGTAGTAGTAGTAGTAGTAGTAGTAGTAGTAGTAGTAGTAGTAGTAGTAGTAGTAGTAGTAGTAGTAGTAGTAGTAGTAGTAGTAGTAGTAGTAGTAGTAGTAGTAGTAGTAGTAGTAGTAGTAGTAGTAGTAGTAGTAGTAGTAGTAGTAGTAGTAGTAGTAGTAGTAGTAGTAGTAGTAGTAGTAGTAGTAGTAGTAGTAGTAGTAGTAGTAGTAGTAGTAGTAGTAGTAGTAGTAGTAGTAGTAGTAGTAGTAGTAGTAGTAGTAGTAGTAGTAGTAGTAGTAGTAGTAGTAGTAGTAGTAGTAGTAGTAGTAGTAGTAGTAGTAGTAGTAGTAGTAGTAGTAGTAGTAGTAGTAGTAGTAGTAGTAGTAGTAGTAGTAGTAGTAGTAGTAGTAGTAGTAGTAGTAGTAGTAGTAGTAGTAGTAGTAGTAGTAGTAGTAGTAGTAGTAGTAGTAGTAGTAGTAGTAGTAGTAGTAGTAGTAGTAGTAGTAGTAGTAGTAGTAGTAGTAGTAGTAGTAGTAGTAGTAGTAGTAGTAGTAGTAGTAGTAGTAGTAGTAGTAGTAGTAGTAGTAGTAGTAGTAGTAGTAGTAGTAGTAGTAGTAGTAGTAGTAGTAGTAGTAGTAGTAGTAGTAGTAGTAGTAGTAGTAGTAGTAGTAGTAGTAGTAGTAGTAGTAGTAGTAGTAGTAGTAGTAGTAGTAGTAGTAGTAGTAGTAGTAGTAGTAGTAGTAGTAGTAGTAGTAGTAGTAGTAGTAGTAGTAGTAGTAGTAGTAGTAGTAGTAGTAGTAGTAGTAGTAGTAGTAGTAGTAGTAGTAGTAGTAGTAGTAGTAGTAGTAGTAGTAGTAGTAGTAGTAGTAGTAGTAGTAGTAGTAGTAGTAGTAGTAGTAGTAGTAGTAGTAGTAGTAGTAGTAGTAGTAGTAGTAGTAGTAGTAGTAGTAGTAGTAGTAGTAGTAGTAGTAGTAGTAGTAGTAGTAGTAGTAGTAGTAGTAGTAGTAGTAGTAGTAGTAGTAGTAGTAGTAGTAGTAGTAGTAGTAGTAGTAGTAGTAGTAGTAGTAGTAGTAGTAGTAGTAGTAGTAGTAGTAGTAGTAGTAGTAGTAGTAGTAGTAGTAGTAGTAGTAGTAGTAGTAGTAGTAGTAGTAGTAGTAGTAGTAGTAGTAGTAGTAGTAGTAGTAGTAGTAGTAGTAGTAGTAGTAGTAGTAGTAGTAGTAGTAGTAGTAGTAGTAGTAGTAGTAGTAGTAGTAGTAGTAGTAGTAGTAGTAGTAGTAGTAGTAGTAGTAGTAGTAGTAGTAGTAGTAGTAGTAGTAGTAGTAGTAGTAGTAGTAGTAGTAGTAGTAGTAGTAGTAGTAGTAGTAGTAGTAGTAGTAGTAGTAGTAGTAGTAGTAGTAGTAGTAGTAGTAGTAGTAGTAGTAGTAGTAGTAGTAGTAGTAGTAGTAGTAGTAGTAGTAGTAGTAGTAGTAGTAGTAGTAGTAGTAGTAGTAGTAGTAGTAGTAGTAGTAGTAGTAGTAGTAGTAGTAGTAGTAGTAGTAGTAGTAGTAGTAGTAGTAGTAGTAGTAGTAGTAGTAGTAGTAGTAGTAGTAGTAGTAGTAGTAGTAGTAGTAGTAGTAGTAGTAGTAGTAGTAGTAGTAGTAGTAGTAGTAGTAGTAGTAGTAGTAGTAGTAGTAGTAGTAGTAGTAGTAGTAGTAGTAGTAGTAGTAGTAGTAGTAGTAGTAGTAGTAGTAGTAGTAGTAGTAGTAGTAGTAGTAGTAGTAGTAGTAGTAGTAGTAGTAGTAGTAGTAGTAGTAGTAGTAGTAGTAGTAGTAGTAGTAGTAGTAGTAGTAGTAGTAGTAGTAGTAGTAGTAGTAGTAGTAGTAGTAGTAGTAACAAGGCCTCTTTTACGGGCAAATGACGCATATGCGTAAACCAAAAGCAACAAGAAACTCAATAAACAATGTCCAACAAAAGAATCTGCTGACTGCAAAAAAGGACACAAGGTAAAACCCAAGTCCAATAGATCGCGTATGGTACGTATGTGTGAACAAACCAAAAGCCGATTGAGTGGTGAATGTGGAATGTGTAAGTTGAAAACTCGAGTCTGATAAATAGCCTATTGGGGGTAAATGTGTAAAAACATCATAAACCAATAGGGTGGTGGATGTATAATTTGTCTGCGTGTGAATGCTTATTTCGATCTGTCCGATAAACAAAACAAAACAAACTATTATAAAAGTAGAACCAAAAAACAAAAAAACAAAAACAAAAAACAAAACAAAAGAAAACAAAGACATGCTCAAAAACAGATATGTCCGTTACGTCACAACATCCGTTTAGGATCGGCCACACAGCCCCATGCCACTACCGGAGCAGCCTGCACTCCGTGACAAACGAATTGCCACGGCGTACGCCCCGAGCTCCCCGGCATCCACGCAGACAGGTTACGGCCCAGCGGAGGAGGCAGAAGGCAATCTTGGCACGAAGATGGTGCATGACGACGGAGTACTGTAGGTCAGAGTGCTTCTCCACCACGCGCTGAACAAGCCGCTTCAGGAACATTCCACACTCTGCCCCAGCCATGCCATTCGTAGCAAACACCAACGGAGTGAAGGCACCTCGCTCGACGTCCGTGATCCTCTGGCAGTATTTTCGCTTCTTCTCCAACTCGCTGGTGCGCAGTTGGCCAAGGGCTTCCGAACGCGACAGCAGGGACGCTTTAGGGTGGGTGACCCTGACATCAAAGAAAGCGTCCTGCTGCCTTGTCCAGAAACCCCCGGCCCTGATGTCCAAACGAGCTTCAGCGCTGCGATTGGCGGTCCGGCCGGCGAGCACCTCGCCATCGAGAGGGAGCAGTCTAGGCTCGACCTCCACGTCTGGCACGACATCGCCAAGGACAGCCGCCAGGGTGTCCCGGATTTCGTCATGACGTGCCATCGGGTACCCCCCATGTGGACACGTCATCGAGTGGTGTAGGGTGGTGTCCGCTCCACAAGCGCATTTGCACGGGACATCCAGTGGCAGGTACCCATAGCGTATGCACACCGCATCTCGAAAGTCGGACTTGTTCAGGATTGTCCGGTGCGCAGTAAGCGGGGCACACGTCAGCCATGACGACACGCCCTTCTCACCGGCGATATCTGTGAGGCATTTCTGAGGCGGTGGCAGATCGGGATACAACGCCGCGACTAGTGCCTTCTGCGACTTCTCCTTGTCCTTGCGACGTGAGACCGCTCGCTTGCGGGACTCGGTAACGGCTGCGACTGACGGGTTATCACGAACCGGCTGGGTGGTGTGGACCCCAGGTTCTGGTCGGGTCACAGGTCCAGGAGGATCACGAACGGACGCAGCAGAAGACGCAGCAGAAGCAGAAGCAACCGACAATGGTGGATTCCGGTGCGATGCTAAAGACACCTCCTCGCCATCGGGCACGGACGCAGCAGAAGCAGAAGCAACCGACAAGGGTGGATTCTGAGGCGATGCCAAAGACACCTCCTCGCCATCGGGGACGGCACTCCCCGAACCATCACCGACCATCAGACGTACAAGCGGCTCCGTCACCGCAACAGAAGTGGAATACTCCCGCTCCGCCTCAGCGCCTCAGTAGTAGTAGTAGTAGTAGTAGTAGTAGTAGTAGTAGTAGTAGTAGTAGTAGTAGTAGTAGTAGTAGTAGTAGTAGTAGTAGTAGTAGTAGTAGTAGTAGTAGTAGTAGTAGTAGTAGTAGTAGTAGTAGTAGTAGTAGTAGTAGTAGTAGTAGTAGTAGTAGTAGTAGTAGTAGTAGTAGTAGTAGTAGTAGTAGTAGTAGTAGTAGTAGTAGTAGTAGTAGTAGTAGTAGTAGTAGTAGTAGTAGTAGTAGTAGTAGTAGTAGTAGTAGTAGTAGTAGTAGTAGTAGTAGTAGTAGTAGTAGTAGTAGTAGTAGTAGTAGTAGTAGTAGTAGTAGTAGTAGTAGTAGTAGTAGTAGTAGTAGTAGTAGTAGTAGTAGTAGTAGTAGTAGTAGTAGTAGTAGTAGTAGTAGTAGTAGTAGTAGTAGTAGTAGTAGTAGTAGTAGTAGTAGTAGTAGTAGTAGTAGTAGTAGTAGTAGTAGTAGTAGTAGTAGTAGTAGTAGTAGTAGTAGTAGTAGTAGTAGTAGTAGTAGTAGTAGTAGTAGTAGTAGTAGTAGTAGTAGTAGTAGTAGTAGTAGTAGTAGTAGTAGTAGTAGTAGTAGTAGTAGTAGTAGTAGTAGTAGTAGTAGTAGTAGTAGTAGTAGTAGTAGTAGTAGTAGTAGTAGTAGTAGTAGTAGTAGTAGTAGTAGTAGTAGTAGTAGTAGTAGTAGTAGTAGTAGTAGTAGTAGTAGTAGTAGTAGTAGTAGTAGTAGTAGTAGTAGTAGTAGTAGTAGTAGTAGTAGTAGTAGTAGTAGTAGTAGTAGTAGTAGTAGTAGTAGTAGTAGTAGTAGTAGTAGTAGTAGTAGTAGTAGTAGTAGTAGTAGTAGTAGTAGTAGTAGTAGTAGTAGTAGTAGTAGTAGTAGTAGTAGTAGTAGTAGTAGTAGTAGTAGTAGTAGTAGTAGTAGTAGTAGTAGTAGTAGTAGTAGTAGTAGTAGTAGTAGTAGTAGTAGTAGTAGTAGTAGTAGTAGTAGTAGTAGTAGTAGTAGTAGTAGTAGTAGTAGTAGTAGTAGTAGTAGTAGTAGTAGTAGTAGTAGTAGTAGTAGTAGTAGTAGTAGTAGTAGTAGTAGTAGTAGTAGTAGTAGTAGTAGTAGTAGTAGTAGTAGTAGTAGTAGTAGTAGTAGTAGTAGTAGTAGTAGTAGTAGTAGTAGTAGTAGTAGTAGTAGTAGTAGTAGTAGTAGTAGTAGTAGTAGTAGTAGTAGTAGTAGTAGTAGTAGTAGTAGTAGTAGTAGTAGTAGTAGTAGTAGTAGTAGTAGTAGTAGTAGTAGTAGTAGTAGTAGTAGTAGTAGTAGTAGTAGTAGTAGTAGTAGTAGTAGTAGTAGTAGTAGTAGTAGTAGTAGTAGTAGTAGTAGTAGTAGTAGTAGTAGTAGTAGTAGTAGTAGTAGTAGTAGTAGTAGTAGTAGTAGTAGTAGTAGTAGTAGTAGTAGTAGTAGTAGTAGTAGTAGTAGTAGTAGTAGTAGTAGTAGTAGTAGTAGTAGTAGTAGTAGTAGTAGTAGTAGTAGTAGTAGTAGTAGTAGTAGTAGTAGTAGTAGTAGTAGTAGTAGTAGTAGTAGTAGTAGTAGTAGTAGTAGTAGTAGTAGTAGTAGTAGTAGTAGTAGTAGTAGTAGTAGTAGTAGTAGTAGTAGTAGTAGTAGTAGTAGTAGTAGTAGTAGTAGTAGTAGTAGTAGTAGTAGTAGTAGTAGTAGTAGTAGTAGTAGTAGTAGTAGTAGTAGTAGTAGTAGTAGTAGTAGTAGTAGTAGTAGTAGTAGTAGTAGTAGTAGTAGTAGTAGTAGTAGTAGTAGTAGTAGTAGTAGTAGTAGTAGTAGTAGTAGTAGTAGTAGTAGTAGTAGTAGTAGTAGTAGTAGTAGTAGTAGTAGTAGTAGTAACAAGGCCTCTTTTACGGGCAAATGACGCATATGCGTAAACCAAAAGCAACAAGAAACTCAATAAACAATGTCCAACAAAAGAATCTGCTGACTGCAAAAAAGGACACAAGGTAAAACCCAAGTCCAATAGATCGCGTATGGTACGTATGTGTGAACAAACCAAAAGCCGATTGAGTGGTGAATGTGGAATGTGTAAGTTGAAAACTCGAGTCTGATAAATAGCCTATTGGGGGTAAATGTGTAAAAACATCATAAACCAATAGGGTGGTGGATGTATAATTTGTCTGCGTGTGAATGCTTATTTCGATCTGTCCGATAAACAAAACAAAACAAACTATTATAAAAGTAGAACCAAAAAACAAAAAAACAAAAACAAAAAACAAAACAAAAGAAAACAAAGACATGCTCAAAAACAGATATGTCCGTTACGTCACAACATCCGTTTAGGATCGGCCACACAGCCCCATGCCACTACCGGAGCAGCCTGCACTCCGTGACAAACGAATTGCCACGGCGTACGCCCCGAGCTCCCCGGCATCCACGCAGACAGGTTACGGCCCAGCGGAGGAGGCAGAAGGCAATCTTGGCACGAAGATGGTGCATGACGACGGAGTACTGTAGGTCAGAGTGCTTCTCCACCACGCGCTGAACAAGCCGCTTCAGGAACATTCCACACTCTGCCCCAGCCATGCCATTCGTAGCAAACACCAACGGAGTGAAGGCACCTCGCTCGACGTCCGTGATCCTCTGGCAGTATTTTCGCTTCTTCTCCAACTCGCTGGTGCGCAGTTGGCCAAGGGCTTCCGAACGCGACAGCAGGGACGCTTTAGGGTGGGTGACCCTGACATCAAAGAAAGCGTCCTGCTGCCTTGTCCAGAAACCCCCGGCCCTGATGTCCAAACGAGCTTCAGCGCTGCGATTGGCGGTCCGGCCGGCGAGCACCTCGCCATCGAGAGGGAGCAGTCTAGGCTCGACCTCCACGTCTGGCACGACATCGCCAAGGACAGCCGCCAGGGTGTCCCGGATTTCGTCATGACGTGCCATCGGGTACCCCCCATGTGGACACGTCATCGAGTGGTGTAGGGTGGTGTCCGCTCCACAAGCGCATTTGCACGGGACATCCAGTGGCAGGTACCCATAGCGTATGCACACCGCATCTCGAAAGTCGGACTTGTTCAGGATTGTCCGGTGCGCAGTAAGCGGGGCACACGTCAGCCATGACGACACGCCCTTCTCACCGGCGATATCTGTGAGGCATTTCTGAGGCGGTGGCAGATCGGGATACAACGCCGCGACTAGTGCCTTCTGCGACTTCTCCTTGTCCTTGCGACGTGAGACCGCTCGCTTGCGGGACTCGGTAACGGCTGCGACTGACGGGTTATCACGAACCGGCTGGGTGGTGTGGACCCCAGGTTCTGGTCGGGTCACAGGTCCAGGAGGATCACGAACGGACGCAGCAGAAGACGCAGCAGAAGCAGAAGCAACCGACAATGGTGGATTCCGGTGCGATGCTAAAGACACCTCCTCGCCATCGGGCACGGACGCAGCAGAAGCAGAAGCAACCGACAAGGGTGGATTCTGAGGCGATGCCAAAGACACCTCCTCGCCATCGGGGACGGCACTCCCCGAACCATCACCGACCATCAGACGTACAAGCGGCTCCGTCACCGCAACAGAAGTGGAATACTCCCGCTCCGCCTCAGCGCCTCAGTAGTAGTAGTAGTAGTAGTAGTAGTAGTAGTAGTAGTAGTAGTAGTAGTAGTAGTAGTAGTAGTAGTAGTAGTAGTAGTAGTAGTAGTAGTAGTAGTAGTAGTAGTAGTAGTAGTAGTAGTAGTAGTAGTAGTAGTAGTAGTAGTAGTAGTAGTAGTAGTAGTAGTAGTAGTAGTAGTAGTAGTAGTAGTAGTAGTAGTAGTAGTAGTAGTAGTAGTAGTAGTAGTAGTAGTAGTAGTAGTAGTAGTAGTAGTAGTAGTAGTAGTAGTAGTAGTAGTAGTAGTAGTAGTAGTAGTAGTAGTAGTAGTAGTAGTAGTAGTAGTAGTAGTAGTAGTAGTAGTAGTAGTAGTAGTAGTAGTAGTAGTAGTAGTAGTAGTAGTAGTAGTAGTAGTAGTAGTAGTAGTAGTAGTAGTAGTAGTAGTAGTAGTAGTAGTAGTAGTAGTAGTAGTAGTAGTAGTAGTAGTAGTAGTAGTAGTAGTAGTAGTAGTAGTAGTAGTAGTAGTAGTAGTAGTAGTAGTAGTAGTAGTAGTAGTAGTAGTAGTAGTAGTAGTAGTAGTAGTAGTAGTAGTAGTAGTAGTAGTAGTAGTAGTAGTAGTAGTAGTAGTAGTAGTAGTAGTAGTAGTAGTAGTAGTAGTAGTAGTAGTAGTAGTAGTAGTAGTAGTAGTAGTAGTAGTAGTAGTAGTAGTAGTAGTAGTAGTAGTAGTAGTAGTAGTAGTAGTAGTAGTAGTAGTAGTAGTAGTAGTAGTAGTAGTAGTAGTAGTAGTAGTAGTAGTAGTAGTAGTAGTAGTAGTAGTAGTAGTAGTAGTAGTAGTAGTAGTAGTAGTAGTAGTAGTAGTAGTAGTAGTAGTAGTAGTAGTAGTAGTAGTAGTAGTAGTAGTAGTAGTAGTAGTAGTAGTAGTAGTAGTAGTAGTAGTAGTAGTAGTAGTAGTAGTAGTAGTAGTAGTAGTAGTAGTAGTAGTAGTAGTAGTAGTAGTAGTAGTAGTAGTAGTAGTAGTAGTAGTAGTAGTAGTAGTAGTAGTAGTAGTAGTAGTAGTAGTAGTAGTAGTAGTAGTAGTAGTAGTAGTAGTAGTAGTAGTAGTAGTAGTAGTAGTAGTAGTAGTAGTAGTAGTAGTAGTAGTAGTAGTAGTAGTAGTAGTAGTAGTAGTAGTAGTAGTAGTAGTAGTAGTAGTAGTAGTAGTAGTAGTAGTAGTAGTAGTAGTAGTAGTAGTAGTAGTAGTAGTAGTAGTAGTAGTAGTAGTAGTAGTAGTAGTAGTAGTAGTAGTAGTAGTAGTAGTAGTAGTAGTAGTAGTAGTAGTAGTAGTAGTAGTAGTAGTAGTAGTAGTAGTAGTAGTAGTAGTAGTAGTAGTAGTAGTAGTAGTAGTAGTAGTAGTAGTAGTAGTAGTAGTAGTAGTAGTAGTAGTAGTAGTAGTAGTAGTAGTAGTAGTAGTAGTAGTAGTAGTAGTAGTAGTAGTAGTAGTAGTAGTAGTAGTAGTAGTAGTAGTAGTAGTAGTAGTAGTAGTAGTAGTAGTAGTAGTAGTAGTAGTAGTAGTAGTAGTAGTAGTAGTAGTAGTAGTAGTAGTAGTAGTAGTAGTAGTAGTAGTAGTAGTAGTAGTAGTAGTAGTAGTAGTAGTAGTAGTAGTAGTAGTAGTAGTAGTAGTAGTAGTAGTAGTAGTAGTAGTAGTAGTAGTAGTAGTAGTAGTAGTAGTAGTAGTAGTAGTAGTAGTAGTAGTAGTAGTAGTAGTAGTAGTAGTAGTAGTAGTAGTAGTAGTAGTAGTAGTAGTAGTAGTAGTAGTAGTAGTAGTAGTAGTAGTAGTAGTAGTAGTAGTAGTAGTAGTAGTAGTAGTAGTAGTAGTAGTAGTAGTAGTAGTAGTAGTAGTAGTAGTAGTAGTAGTAGTAGTAGTAGTAGTAGTAGTAGTAGTAGTAGTAGTAGTAGTAGTAGTAGTAGTAGTAGTAGTAGTAGTAGTAGTAGTAGTAGTAGTAGTAGTAGTAGTAGTAGTAGTAGTAGTAGTAGTAGTAGTAGTAGTAGTAGTAGTAGTAGTAGTAGTAGTAGTAGTAGTAGTAGTAGTAGTAGTAGTAGTAGTAGTAGTAGTAGTAGTAGTAGTAGTAGTAGTAGTAGTAGTAGTAGTAGTAGTAGTAGTAGTAGTAGTAGTAGTAGTAGTAGTAGTAGTAGTAGTAGTAGTAGTAGTAGTAGTAGTAGTAGTAGTAGTAGTAGTAGTAGTAGTAGTAGTAGTAGTAGTAGTAGTAGTAGTAGTAGTAGTAGTAGTAGTAGTAGTAGTAGTAGTAGTAGTAGTAGTAGTAGTAGTAGTAGTAGTAGTAGTAGTAGTAGTAGTAGTAGTAGTAGTAGTAGTAGTAGTAGTAGTAGTAGTAGTAGTAGTAGTAGTAGTAGTAGTAGTAGTAGTAGTAGTAGTAGTAGTAGTAGTAGTAGTAGTAGTAGTAGTAGTAGTAGTAGTAGTAGTAGTAGTAGTAGTAGTAGTAGTAGTAGTAGTAGTAGTAGTAGTAGTAGTAGTAGTAGTAGTAGTAGTAGTAGTAGTAGTAGTAGTAGTAGTAGTAGTAGTAGTAGTAGTAGTAGTAGTAGTAGTAGTAGTAGTAGTAGTAGTAGTAGTAGTAGTAGTAGTAGTAGTAGTAGTAGTAGTAGTAGTAGTAGTAGTAGTAGTAGTAGTAGTAGTAGTAGTAGTAGTAGTAGTAGTAGTAGTAGTAGTAGTAGTAGTAGTAGTAGTAGTAGTAGTAGTAGTAGTAGTAGTAGTAGTAGTAGTAGTAGTAGTAGTAGTAGTAGTAGTAGTAGTAGTAGTAGTAGTAGTAGTAGTAGTAGTAGTAGTAGTAGTAGTAGTAGTAGTAGTAGTAGTAGTAGTAGTAGTAGTAGTAGTAGTAGTAGTAGTAGTAGTAGTAGTAGTAGTAGTAGTAGTAGTAGTAGTAGTAGTAGTAGTAGTAGTAGTAGTAGTAGTAGTAGTAGTAGTAGTAGTAGTAGTAGTAGTAGTAGTAGTAGTAGTAGTAGTAGTAGTAGTAGTAGTAGTAGTAGTAGTAGTAGTAGTAGTAGTAGTAGTAGTAGTAGTAGTAGTAGTAGTAGTAGTAGTAGTAGTAGTAGTAGTAGTAGTAGTAGTAGTAGTAGTAGTAGTAGTAGTAGTAGTAGTAGTAGTAGTAGTAGTAGTAGTAGTAGTAGTAGTAGTAGTAGTAGTAGTAGTAGTAGTAGTAGTAGTAGTAGTAGTAGTAGTAGTAGTAGTAGTAGTAGTAGTAGTAGTAGTAGTAGTAGTAGTAGTAGTAGTAGTAGTAGTAGTAGTAGTAGTAGTAGTAGTAGTAGTAGTAGTAGTAGTAGTAGTAGTAGTAGTAGTAGTAGTAGTAGTAGTAGTAGTAGTAGTAGTAGTAGTAGTAGTAGTAGTAGTAGTAGTAGTAGTAGTAGTAGTAGTAGTAGTAGTAGTAGTAGTAGTAGTAGTAGTAGTAGTAGTAGTAGTAGTAGTAGTAGTAGTAGTAGTAGTAGTAGTAGTAGTAGTAGTAGTAGTAGTAGTAGTAGTAGTAGTAGTAGTAGTAGTAGTAGTAGTAGTAGTAGTAGTAGTAGTAGTAGTAGTAGTAGTAGTAGTAGTAGTAGTAGTAATTTATCGGCCCTGCTGCGGGAGTCTCGGTGCATCCAGGCGCATTTGCCGATGCCTCATTCTGGTGGCTCTGCGGGTGGTGGATTAGATGACGTCCAGTTCGCTAAGCTAGTCTATGGTGATCGACTTGGCACGGCTGCCCACAACGTAGAGGAGGGTGGTGGTGGTGGTGTCTTGTCTCTTTCATCTATTGTGGATGGACAAACTGTACTTGAGACGTTGAGGGCAAAGCATCCGGATCCTGTTCCCCCTGAGCCAAGCGTTCTGCTGCCTGACGGTCCGCCTCCACCGGATAACGTGCTTTATGAGGCCATAACATCAACAAAGGTACGAGCTACCATCATGGCGATGAAGGGCGCTGCTGGCCCTTCGGCACTGGATTCGGAGGCTTGGCGGCGGATGGCTTCCATGTACGGTGCGGCGTCGAAGGCACTCTGCACATCCCTTGCCCACATGGCCAGGTGTTTGTGCGTGGAGGAGATTGACCCATCTCATCTCCGAGCTTTCCTCGCCGGTCGACTAATACCGCTTGACAAGCAACCTGGCGTAAGACCGATAGCGATCGGTGAGGTTTTCCGGAGAGTGGTCGGGAAGGTGATCATGGCCGTGATCGAGCGTGACGTTGCGGCCGTCACTGTCCCACGGCAGCTGTGTGTCGGCGTCCCCTCCGCCTGTGAGGTTGCTGTCCAAGCCCTCACTGGCTTGTACGAGCGTGATGAGGACACTGCCATTCTCCTCGTTGACGCTTCAAATGCGTTTAATGCGTTGAACCGTGCAGCCGCAATCAACAACATACCAAAGGTTTGCCCTGCAGCTGGTCGAGTGTTTGTAAATACATACCAGGCCGACATACCACTCTACCTCGATGGCGGAGAGGTATTGTATTCGCGCGAGGGAACTTGCCAGGGGGACCCTCTGGCAATGGCGTTTTACGCATTGGCCACCGTTCCTCTTGCTGCACAGCTTGGTTCAGCATCGGAGTCAACAGCTCAAATCTGGTACGCAGATGATGATGCGGCTGCCGACAAGATACAACCACTGCGTCGGTATTGGTCTGCCATTGAGGAGGCCGGCCCTCAGTACGGGTACTACCCGAATGCCAAGAAAACTGTGCTGCTTGTCCGACCGCATCTTCTGGCTGAGGCACAGGAGGCTTTCGCTGGCACGGGCGTCAGAATCCAGACTGATGGTGTGCGGTATCTGGGTGGAGCCATTGGCAGCCAACAGTTTCAGAATGACTTTGTATTGGATCGGGTTGCGGGCATGTGTCGATTGGTGAAGCGCCTTGCTGGCTTGGCTGTGACGCAACCGCAGGCGGCTTATCGCCTTTTTGTTGCGTCTCTGCAATCCCGGTGGACCTTCTTACAGCGTGTGGTCCCTGCCGACCCAGCCGTGTACTCACCTCTGGACCGGGCCATCAATGACGATCTGCTGCCGGCGCTGACTGGCCACACGTTCAGGCCTGACGGTGCGCTTCGTCAGCTACTATCTCTGCCCCTACGAAACGGCGGTCTCGCTATGCGAATCGGGAGTGTGCGTGCCGAGGCTGAGCGTCTGCTCTGTTGCGATGCGATAGACCCTATGGTGACGTGTGTGGTGGTCGGTCTGGGCGAGCGTCGAGTCGCCGACGTAATTTCAACCAGCAAGGCATTGGCAGTTCAGGCTCGTGGCCGACGCCGGTCTCAGCAGCTGGACATCTTGACTGGGATCAAGCCTGATCTGTCGGATCAGCAGCGCCTCCTTGTGGATGTGGCAGGTGAGGGTGGTGTATCCACTTGGCTTGGCACTCCCCCTTCCATGCACATACCTGGGTCAGTATTTAATAAATCTGACTTCAGGGATGCACTCTGTCTGCGGTATGATTTATCGCTGGATGGGGTTGCATTGTCCTGTGTGTGTGGAGGGGAGATGTCAAGCCATCACGCACTCACTTGCCCCAGTGGAGGCTACCCAACGCAGCGCCACAACGAGTTGAGGGATCTCCTTGCGGACGCCCTCGGCAGCGTCGTGTGTGATGTGGCGATCGAGCCACCGCTGATGCCACTCCAGGGCGAGGCAGTCTCTGGCAGCTCAGCTGATGGCGCTCGTGTGGACATACGGGCTCGTGGCTTCTGGACCAGGCAGCAAAACGCCTTTTTTGATGTGCGGGTGACTCACCCAAGGCCGTCTTTGCTGTCTGGACCGGAAGTGGCGGGTCAGTTGTCCCAGCATGAGCGCCAGAAGAAGCGACAGTATGCTGACCGGATTAACCAGGTGGATCGTGGGTCATTTACCCCTCTGGTTTTCGCAACGAATGGTCAGAGTGCGCCGGAGTGCAGCAGATTCCTGAAGACTTTGGCAGCCCGTATAGCAGATAAGAATCGGGATCTTCAGTACGCCCTTGTCCTTGGTCACTTGCGATCGAGGATAAGTACCTCCCTAATCCGGTGGCAGATTACGTGTTTTCGGGGGTCAAGATCGTCGTATGCCCGTGGTGTCTCCGGTACAGGCCGTCATGGTTTCGTAACCGAGTGCCGTGCACTGGCGCACATGTCACGTGTGCAGTAACTGGACTTGTCTATCGAATAGTATTCTTTTCTTTTTTTTGTTCACTGTGTTGTTATTCTATTTTCGCTGTTGCTTTGTAATATTTGGATTCGTTCCACTTGTTGGTTGGAGTTTTACTTGGATCCGTTGAAATTTGTGCAATTACACGACCTCATTGAGCCTATGCTAGGGATTGAGTTCATTTTTGCCTCCTGGGTGCAATGCTTGAGTTCTCTTGGTCAGGTTTCTTTTAATCTTCCTTTTTCTCTTCTTCTTTCAAATCCAGCATTATGTTTCCGGTGTTCTTTTCTTTCTTTGCATCATCATTTTATGTGGTCAATAAAAACACGCTTCCAAGTAGTAGTAGTAGTAGTAGTAGTAGTAGTAGTAGTAGTAGTAGTAGTAGTAGTAGTAGTAGTAGTAGTAGTAGTAGTAGTAGTAGTAGTAGTAGTAGTAGTAGTAGTAGTAGTAGTAGTAGTAGTAGTAGTAGTAGTAGTAGTAGTAGTAGTAGTAGTAGTAGTAGTAGTAGTAGTAGTAGTAGTAGTAGTAGTAGTAGTAGTAGTAGTAGTAGTAGTAGTAGTAGTAGTAGTAGTAGTAGTAGTAGTAGTAGTAGTAGTAGTAGTAGTAGTAGTAGTAGTAGTAGTAGTAGTAGTAGTAGTAGTAGTAGTAGTAGTAGTAGTAGTAGTAGTAGTAGTAGTAGTAGTAGTAGTAGTAGTAGTAGTAGTAGTAGTAGTAGTAGTAGTAGTAGTAGTAGTAGTAGTAGTAGTAGTAGTAGTAGTAGTAGTAGTAGTAGTAGTAGTAGTAGTAGTAGTAGTAGTAGTAGTAGTAGTAGTAGTAGTAGTAGTAGTAGTAGTAGTAGTAGTAGTAGTAGTAGTAGTAGTAGTAGTAGTAGTAGTAGTAGTAGTAGTAGTAGTAGTAGTAGTAGTAGTAGTAGTAGTAGTAGTAGTAGTAGTAGTAGTAGTAGTAGTAGTAGTAGTAGTAGTAGTAGTAGTAGTAGTAGTAGTAGTAGTAGTAGTAGTAGTAGTAGTAGTAGTAGTAGTAGTAGTAGTAGTAGTAGTAGTAGTAGTAGTAGTAGTAGTAGTAGTAGTAGTAGTAGTAGTAGTAGTAGTAGTAGTAGTAGTAGTAGTAGTAGTAGTAGTAGTAGTAGTAGTAGTAGTAGTAGTAGTAGTAGTAGTAGTAGTAGTAGTAGTAGTAGTAGTAGTAGTAGTAGTAGTAGTAGTAGTAGTAGTAGTAGTAGTAGTAGTAGTAGTAGTAGTAGTAGTAGTAGTAGTAGTAGTAGTAGTAGTAGTAGTAGTAGTAGTAGTAGTAGTAGTAGTAGTAGTAGTAGTAGTAGTAGTAGTAGTAGTAGTAGTAGTAGTAGTAGTAGTAGTAGTAGTAGTAGTAGTAGTAGTAGTAGTAGTAGTAGTAGTAGTAGTAGTAGTAGTAGTAGTAGTAGTAGTAGTAGTAGTAGTAGTAGTAGTAGTAGTAGTAGTAGTAGTAGTAGTAGTAGTAGTAGTAGTAGTAGTAGTAGTAGTAGTAGTAGTAGTAGTAGTAGTAGTAGTAGTAGTAGTAGTAGTAGTAGTAGTAGTAGTAGTAGTAGTAGTAGTAGTAGTAGTAGTAGTAGTAGTAGTAGTAGTAGTAGTAGTAGTAGTAGTAGTAGTAGTAGTAGTAGTAGTAGTAGTAGTAGTAGTAGTAGTAGTAGTAGTAGTAGTAGTAGTAGTAGTAGTAGTAGTAGTAGTAGTAGTAGTAGTAGTAGTAGTAGTAGTAGTAGTAGTAGTAGTAGTAGTAGTAGTAGTAGTAGTAGTAGTAGTAGTAGTAGTAGTAGTAGTAGTAGTAGTAGTAGTAGTAGTAGTAGTAGTAGTAGTAGTAGTAGTAGTAGTAGTAGTAGTAGTAGTAGTAGTAGTAGTAGTAGTAGTAGTAGTAGTAGTAGTAGTAGTAGTAGTAGTAGTAGTAGTAGTAGTAGTAGTAGTAGTAGTAGTAGTAGTAGTAGTAGTAGTAGTAGTAGTAGTAGTAGTAGTAGTAGTAGTAGTAGTAGTAGTAGTAGTAGTAGTAGTAGTAGTAGTAGTAGTAGTAGTAGTAGTAGTAGTAGTAGTAGTAGTAGTAGTAGTAGTAGTAGTAGTAGTAGTAGTAGTAGTAGTAGTAGTAGTAGTAGTAGTAGTAGTAGTAGTAGTAGTAGTAGTAGTAGTAGTAGTAGTAGTAGTAGTAGTAGTAGTAGTAGTAGTAGTAGTAGTAGTAGTAGTAGTAGTAGTAGTAGTAGTAGTAGTAGTAGTAGTAGTAGTAGTAGTAGTAGTAGTAGTAGTAGTAGTAGTAGTAGTAGTAGTAGTAGTAGTAGTAGTAGTAGTAGTAGTAGTAGTAGTAGTAGTAGTAGTAGTAGTAGTAGTAGTAGTAGTAGTAGTAGTAGTAGTAGTAGTAGTAGTAGTAGTAGTAGTAGTAGTAGTAGTAGTAGTAGTAGTAGTAGTAGTAGTAGTAGTAGTAGTAGTAGTAGTAGTAGTAGTAGTAGTAGTAGTAGTAGTAGTAGTAGTAGTAGTAGTAGTAGTAGTAGTAGTAGTAGTAGTAGTAGTAGTAGTAGTAGTAGTAGTAGTAGTAGTAGTAGTAGTAGTAGTAGTAGTAGTAGTAGTAGTAGTAGTAGTAGTAGTAGTAGTAGTAGTAGTAGTAGTAGTAGTAGTAGTAGTAGTAGTAGTAGTAGTAGTAGTAGTAGTAGTAGTAGTAGTAGTAGTAGTAGTAGTAGTAGTAGTAGTAGTAGTAGTAGTAGTAGTAGTAGTAGTAGTAGTAGTAGTAGTAGTAGTAGTAGTAGTAGTAGTAGTAGTAGTAGTAGTAGTAGTAGTAGTAGTAGTAGTAGTAGTAGTAGTAGTAGTAGTAGTAGTAGTAGTAGTAGTAGTAGTAGTAGTAGTAGTAGTAGTAGTAGTAGTAGTAGTAGTAGTAGTAGTAGTAGTAGTAGTAGTAGTAGTAGTAGTAGTAGTAGTAGTAGTAGTAGTAGTAGTAGTAGTAGTAGTAGTAGTAGTAGTAGTAGTAGTAGTAGTAGTAGTAGTAGTAGTAGTAGTAGTAGTAGTAGTAGTAGTAGTAGTAGTAGTAGTAGTAGTAGTAGTAGTAGTAGTAGTAGTAGTAGTAGTAGTAGTAGTAGTAGTAGTAGTAGTAGTAGTAGTAGTAGTAGTAGTAGTAGTAGTAGTAGTAGTAGTAGTAGTAGTAGTAGTAGTAGTAGTAGTAGTAGTAGTAGTAGTAGTAGTAGTAGTAGTAGTAGTAGTAGTAGTAGTAGTAGTAGTAGTAGTAGTAGTAGTAGTAGTAGTAGTAGTAGTAGTAGTAGTAGTAGTAGTAGTAGTAGTAGTAGTAGTAGTAGTAGTAGTAGTAGTAGTAGTAGTAGTAGTAGTAGTAGTAGTAGTAGTAGTAGTAGTAGTAGTAGTAGTAGTAGTAGTAGTAGTAGTAGTAGTAGTAGTAGTAGTAGTAGTAGTAGTAGTAGTAGTAGTAGTAGTAGTAGTAGTAGTAGTAGTAGTAGTAGTAGTAGTAGTAGTAGTAGTAGTAGTAGTAGTAGTAGTAGTAGTAGTAGTAGTAGTAGTAGTAGTAGTAGTAGTAGTAGTAGTAGTAGTAGTAGTAGTAGTAGTAGTAGTAGTAGTAGTAGTAGTAGTAGTAGTAGTAGTAGTAGTAGTAGTAGTAGTAGTAGTAGTGTATTTTTGTTGTAGCAATTTTGCTATTATATGTTGGTCATGATTTGATGGTTGACTTGCCCGTTTTCTTTGTGTACCTTATCTGGTTTTCTCTTGTCTGGGTTGTTGGATGAGTTGGGTAAACGGTGCTGCTTTGATTGTGTTTGCGGATGCGGGTTTACTCTTTGTTTTGGTATTCGATAGTTGACTTGATTCTTTTATTTTATTTTCTTATTGGATTTTCCGATTTATTTGATTTGATTTTCCTATCTACGATATACTTGATTGGATTTGTCACCATTGCTTTCTTTGCTTCCCTTTTTTGAATTCTTCATTCCGGCACCCAGTTTGTTATCAAATAAAGTCAATGTTCTCAGTAGTAGTAGTAGTAGTAGTAGTAGTAGTAGTAGTAGTAGTAGTAGTAGTAGTAGTAGTAGTAGTAGTAGTAGTAGTAGATTGCGGGTGAGCCCGGCATATCGTCATGGCTGACGGCGGACCCGATGTCCCGGTACGGCACCGTGCTGAATTGTAATGACTTCAGAGACGCCCTCTGTATCCGTTACGACCTGGATCTCAGGGACACCGCGGCAACCTGTGTGTGTGGTCAGCCTGCCGTGCGGGACCACATGTTTTTATGCCCGACCGGCGGCTATCCTGGTGCGCGGCACGACAACATCCGTGATCTGCTCGCGGAGGTGTTGGTTGATGTCGCCCAGGACGTTGAAAAGGAGCCTAGGCTGGCGGCCATGGATGGGGAGGATCTACCCAGACGCCAGCTGAATCGCCAGGACGAGGCCCGAGCGGACATCCGAGCCAGGGGCTTCTGGACAAGGCAGCAGGACGCCTATTTTGATGTTAGGGTAACCCACCCTAAGGCGTCTGTGCTGTCTCGTTCAGAAGTCCTTGGCCAGCTCAGGTCTCACGAGCGGCGTAAGAAGGCCGAGTATGGGCCACGAATCGTCAACATCGAGCGTGCGTCATTTACGCCGCTTGTGTTTATGACGCAGGGCCTGGCGGCACCGGAGTGCGCGAAATTTCTATCGACGTTGGCGACATACCTGTCCAGGCGTCACACCGATATCCCGTACTCCATCCTCATCAACCGTTTGCGGGTACGCATCTCATTTTGCTTACTTCGGTGGGCCGTCACCTGTTTCCGCGGGTGCCGGGCCTCGTATCAGCGGCGTCGCCAGTCGTCTTTCCTGGTGGAATGCCGGCAGATGGGTGGCCGATGAGCTGTTGCCATGGCAAGGGGGCTGCTGAGACGCCGGCTTGGCACCGGGTGGACTCGCTGCCGATGGTACGGTGTAGGATGTATGTACAATATAGGTACTTCACTCTGTTGTCATTTGTCTGTCTATTTGTTGAATTGGATAGGTGTACGGACAGTTCTCGGTAAAACTGGAGTTTGGGTACTTGTGTATCTACTGAAAAAGGATGAGCTACTTCTGGACAGCCGGGCATCGGCTGGCCTGTCAAACTGCACGGATAAGCCCTGTGACCATTGATTTGACTGTCTCGACCAGCACTCTATGTGGTACGGTATCTGTGCACCGTATGTGCCGGATACGGTGTGGATATGGAGATTCCATACATGTACGCCGGAGCCATCTGGCTGGATTTAACGGCCGTTATTTTCGCCTGGTTTACTCTGAATTTTGGCATTTTATATGTTTTTTTCGGATTTATTTCCAAATTTGAATTTGAATGTGAATTTCATGTTTATAAAGTCGTGTTCGCTCATTATCCACATGTCCTTTGCGTCTCTGTGTTTTTCACTGTTTTTATTTGACATTAGAGAGGTTAAGATGCACGTTACTTCCGACGTGACGCGAAAGTTCAGCTCGCGTTATTTGCTCGCACGTCGAAAAATCAACGCGAGCGACCTGCTGCTCACGTCGAAATTTGGAGTTTTACGCCAAGTTCGACGTGAAATTGCGCGTCACGTCGGAAATAACGTGCATCTTAACCTCTCTATTATCTTTCTTTACGGAGTTGTTGTTGCTGTTCATTTTGCTACTCTTTCTTTTCCCTCCCCTTATTTTTATTTATCGCCTTGGTTGGCAATCACCCACTCTTAACATTGGCCGGTGTTTCCACCGAGTCTTGAGATGTTGTAATAAATATTTATATATATATAAAAAATTATACTGTTGTGAATTCCAGCGGAAATCCAAGAGAGCTCGATACCGGGAAGGTAGAGCCGTGACACACTAGTCAGAACAACAGATGGGTGGTCAGTCACAACTTAAAGTTTCATGCCAGTGACTGATCAAGCCATCTGTTGTTCTGACTAGTGTGTATAACAATTTATATAATATATATTCGCCGGAAGTGGTCAAGTGGTCACCCGATGCATGGTTACATGCACAGAGATTTTCCTCCAAAATAAATTTGCTGGATATTTTTGAATTGCTAGAATACATGACGTATGGCTATGCACAAGTCCTCGACCAAATATGCTTGCGCATATTTCCGCATATTTTGTGACACAGTTCATATATGGCATATTGAGCGACAAAGGGAATATTGGAATGAAGCCAGCATATAATTCAAATATTCTGAAGAAAATGAGGAAAAGTCATTCATATTATGGACAAAATGCGTTCAGAAATGCCTTTTATGAATGAATTTGGAATGGTTGAGGCGTTTGCTACATTCCCCCATGGATGAACACTATCATTACGGTTGCTGGGGACACACCCCAGCCATACTATTCCGCATGTGTTTTGATTTGCACCATAAGCATGATAGCCGTGAAGCCAATGGATATTCCAAGGTTGTAATTTTACTGAAATGATCTACACTTTCTGCTTATGTCGAGCATATTTTGGCATATTTTGGCATATCTTTTTGCATATCTTGCTAAGCCTTTGGCATATTATGGACGTTTTCCCTGAGTGAAACAAACAAAGCAACAACAATAACAATACAACAATAATTCAACATGTGTAAACTAGAACAAGGTTTAGATATGTATCTAACACCTTGTACATGTATACAATCATGTACATTTTTATTTCCATTGCTATCAGGTTCGGCCTCATTTTCTCTGTGCTGCGCTGATGAGTTCAAAAAGAACGAAACAGCATGCTGTCCGCAGATTGAGTACAATCATGTACATGTACGTAACGGATATGGAGATTCCATGATTCCGAGGGGTTCTTCAGCTCCTTATAAGAACGATTGTCGGCCCCAACAGCCTGTGCAACTTGCGTTGACTCTGAGCAGTTTCAATTGTTTCTCATTCGTTTCTCTTGATTAACCGCAAAACTGAAACACTTCAACGTTCCCTTCAGTATTGAAAATGGCCGCTCCCCGTAAATTTATTATTCCACCTGAGGAAGTATTGGATTACAACGGTATGCTCGAGGGGATAGTATTCCTTGACACCATCATCATCGAGTTCTGTCAGGGGCGTGGAATCGAGCTAGTGGCACGTTATGGCTTGATTGCTAACGTTCATGTGTGTCCAACGTGCAATCAACGCTGTACCTTTTCAGTGTATAACGGAGGCATTGATGGATATCGTTGGCGATGCCAACGTGACAGCTACGTCAAGAGCGTTCGTGTTGGCTCATTCTTCCAACGGAGCCATTTGCCTCTTGATTTATTGATGAAGATCATCGTCTTCTGGGCCAAGCAAGAGCCGCAGAAGGAAATTACAAGGTGTTACAAGGTGACGGAGAAGCCACTCCTTGATTGGTATAATTTTCTTCGAGACGTGGCAGGTGAGTACCTCACCAATAACCCATACCATCTCGGAGGCTTCGATGATGAAGGCAAGCCTCGGGTGGTGGAAATTGATGAGTCGAAATACTTTCACCGGAAGTACCATCGCGGTCAATGGAGAGATGGCCACTGGGTCTTTGGTGCAATCGAAAGGGACACCGGAACTTGCATCATGCAAGTTGTTCCTGATCGCACGGCAGCAACACTGACTGCCCTAATAGCTCAGTGGCTCCTCCCCGGGACACGCATCATGTCGGATGGATGGGCTGCATATGCCAATCTCTCGACGATACATGGGGGCATCTTTCAACATGATGTTGTGATTCATGAAGCTAACTTCGTGAACCCCAATGACCGCGATGTCCATACCAACAACGTGGAGAATATGTGGATGAGAGCAAAGCGGCAGCTGAAACGCATGTTCGGAACATCTGACACCTTATTTCCCACATACTTGGTGGAATTTATGTGGCGTGAGCGGTTCAAGGAGCACCAGGATCGGTACTTCGAATGCATGGTGCATTGCATTCGACAATCATACCCTGTGCCTTCCGCTTGACCAGTGACCACATCTATTTTCAGTTCCGCTTTCCCAAAATGTTAAAATAAATTTTGTAGAAGAGGTGTTCTGTTTTGGGTGTGCTGGTGCATGAGTTCCCACGGGAATGGATGGACATCCTTTTTGTCAAATATCCGGCGATTGGCCGCGGGAAGTTAGTTGGGAATTCCGGCTGTCGCGGGAAGCTGAGCATGATCTTTGCTTTTAATAGATTTGGGGTTACTTTGAGATTGATGAAGAATGGTAAAACCAAGTCACAAAGTCTTTTCTTCGCTTGTTCTCCTGAGCAATCTAAAACTTAGTGCAACTAAAAGCAAGAATCATTGTAATCGAAAGAAGAAGAGAAAATACTTCAAAATAGCCCAAGTACTTAGTTTACAGTGTACTTCAAAATACTCGCTACCTTTCCTAGGGAAAACAGCCTGAATCATGACTTGTAGGCAAAGTTTGCCGGTAATTCTCTAAGCAAAATATCGGGAATTTTTACAGAAAAAAATCCATCAATTTTGAAGTAAAGTTTCGAAAATATCACGAAACCTGGAAGATCTACCGAAATCTATCTAACCGAAAAACCTGCAAAACCTGGCGAAAACAATGACCGTTAAAACCAGCCAGATGGCTAACATGTAATCTCCATATCCACACCGTATCCGGCACATACGGTGCACAGATACCGTACCATAATTTATTATAGAGTGCTGGCCGAGACAGTCAAATCAATGGTCACAGGGCTTATCCGTGCAGTTTGACAGGCCAGCCGATGCCGGGCTGTCCAGAAGTAGCTCATCCTTTTTCAGTAGATACACAAGTACCTAAACTCCAGTTTTACCCCCTGACGGTAACCAAATCTAGATGTGGGAATCTGTTGAGCAGGAGAGTGACACATGTCTTCCCGAAGGCTGTCCAGGCTGCAGGGGTGATGAAGAAGACACGATCATCACCCCGAGATCGATTGTAGTGAATTGGAAAACTCATGGTGAATTTGCTTCCACTCCAAGGCAATGTCGAGGTATGAAGGGTGCTTGTACTGCCTTCCAAAGTGAAGAGGAGATGAACATGGCTTTGCATAGCTGTTGTTCTATGCCAACTTACCTTCTCTTGCTGGTACCGTAGTGGCATATTGCAAATTTCGTGGACGAACAACTCTAGTCACTAGTGGCTAGTGAGCAACACTAACAGGTGAGATTTTTCAAGTCGACAAAAATTGTTTTTGTTTGAGAACAGACAGTGGCAGTCATTAGACTCAGTAGGTGTCTCTCTGCTGCTTCTTTCCCTTCATCGGTAGGATTGTGTGTTGGAACGTTCTCCATTTGTTAGTGTTTGTCTTCGTTTAACATGTATATTACTGAGTATGTCGTAATTGGACACTGCTCGTCCTTGTGCGTTTCACTTTGTAACGTGGCTCCTCTGCTTCAGTTTTCGTTCTATCTCTCTGGCAGGGGCAACCACCACCCGTCTGGTGGGTGCCAGCATCCTCCGGCAGTTGCGCTGGGACTCTACGATACATTCTTGTTCTTCGATAATTAGAAATCTGCCTTTCTAGTTCTTCCGCTGTTTGAATTATTATTTATTTGTGTTGTTTCTTGCGGCACTCGCTTTTGTGTAGATTTGACCTTTTTGCATGTCCGCGTGAGTACAGATGACATCATGCATTATTTTCTGTCACGTGTTTTGCTTTGAGCGTGTCGTTCAAGATGTTTGAACTGCGCCCGCTGGCCGATTTTCTTTGCTTGCTGTTTTCTTTGCCAGTCAAGCGTGGGGACGCTACGCACCGTATACGGTGTCGTCCTTCTTGGCTGTGTGTCCGGTACGGGGCCGGGTACGTGCGTCCCCAGCTCTCCGTTCTTTGTTCTTTTTTGAGTAAGGCTGTGTTGACATGAGGCGTTTCAACCCGGGTTGAGTTCGACCCGGGTCAGATTTCAACCCGCCATGTGCACAAAGTGAATGGCGCGTTTACATGACGCATTGCGCTTGACCCGGGTTGAAATTTCGCCCCGGGTTGATTTCAACCCTCCCCCCAAGGGGAGGGTTGAAACCAACCCGGGTCAAGAAAATCGTACAAACGTACTTCTGTGCGTATATCGCGCCAGGTTTGAACAGCACTGCAGATGCAAATTTCGCGCGAACGGATTCACGTGACCATGCAGGACTGTAGAAGTGGACTTTTGGCGGCATATCAGTATTTGACCCGGGTCAACTGTCTTCATGTAAACGCTCACCTCTTTTGTCTATCGTACAGACTTTCGACCCGGGCTGAACTCGACCCGGGTTGAAATTTCTCATGTAAACACAGCCTAAGGCTGTGTTTACATGAGAAATTTCAACCCGGGTCGAGTTCACCCCGGGTTGAAAGTCTGTACGATAGACAAAAGAGGTGAGCGTTTACATGAAGACAGCTGACCCGGGTCAAATACTGATATGCCGCCAAAAGTCCACTTCTACAGTCTTGTATGGTCACGTGAATCCGTTCGCGCGAAATTTGCATCTGCAACGGTGCCGTTCAAACCTGGCGCGAGATACGCACAGAAGTACGTTTGTACGATTTTCTTGACCCGGGTTGGTTTCAACCCTCCCCTTGGGGGGAGGGTTGAAATCAACCCGGGGCGAAATTTCAACCCGGGTCAAGCGCAATGCGTCATGTAAACGCGCAATTCATTTTATGCACATGGCGGGTTGAGATCTGACCCGGGTCGAACTCAACCCGGGTTGAAACGCCTCATGTAAACACCGCCTTAGATTCTTCAATGGCAGGGGCGTAGGAGGGGTTTTGGAAGTGGTACGACCGAAGGTCGGTGCGGCCGAAGGCCGTGTTGGAGGGGGGTCCGGGGGACCTCCCCCGGGAAAATTTTGTAAAATTATTATTATTATTATTATTATAGGCTTTTCCGCGTTGGCATCGCCAAGCAAGCTTGGCTAGCCTTCGCATAAGCTGCTCCACAATGATGAGACGAAACAATGAATGTATGTATACACGATCTAGGACAGAACCAAGGTTGAGGATATTTTTGAAGAAAGCTGCAAGTTGTGTTGAGGAACGCAAAGTTACAAACTCTACGAAAGTAAACTGCAAGAAATGTTTTGGGGTTGATCTCATGATTATTGTAGTCACAGGTTGTGTTAGTAGCATTAAAGGTTGTGTTTTCACAGGTATATTGTTTACATTCCTATTCTTTTACAGGATAATATTTTCACAAAATATGTTGGTCAATGAGTTATGTTATGGTACACCGTACGGCCATGCAGCTGCCACAGGTAGAAGCAGTATTAGGCTTTGATGTATGCTTTTATCACATTGCTGCATAGGTCTTTCCAGTCTTGTCGTGACTGGTAAAAGGACACAAAATCCTGCGTTCTGGGAACTTCTGGCACACTTCTGGCGCAGTGTGCAGTCGAGTCGAGCACAGTACTCAGTACGACTGCAGATGCATAACAGATCTACGAGTACGAGTCTAGAAAAAAGGTCAAAGTCTGATGCGCATATATGCATCGATGGATCCTGATTTTTTTTATTACGGTTTTGCACGTTCCGGACGGACCACACTTTTCGTAAAGTGGTACGGCCATGGTCGTACCAGTCGTAGCGGGTGCTACGCCCCTGAATTATGGTGTTTTGAGAACATGTTTGGTAATACAGTCTTCTAAATAGTTCGATGCTACCAATGGTTGTGTCTGATGTCAGTGTGGGTTTGCGAGGGAACCGGTGAACCATTTGGTCCTTCGAGCCGGATCCGACAGGTTTCGACTAGTAGTGTCAGCGGTGGCATGGTGGTAATGGCGTTTCCGCCGCCACCAGAGTTTGTGACTCGTAGTTTTACGCCACGCCATTATGGTACGAGCGTGGGTGAAACTCCTGTTGAGGAACTTGAGGACCGCTGGAAAGAG
>NC_088649.1:17476376-17535432 GCF_964019385.1 Sycon ciliatum | reverse complement strand
TTGGGCCGACGGAAGTCCCTGCCACAGCCGCAAATGAACACTCTAGGCTTTGGCACAGCCGCACACATACACACACACACACACATACACACACACGCATGCTCGTGCAACATTCACATGTCACTGCTTCAGTTGTTTTTAGCTGTGTCATATTGTGTCTTATACAGAGCTTCACTTTGGGAAAAGCTGTTGAGATGCTGGAGAGCACTTGTTGCCATGGTTGCGAAATGCCAGCACCATTGCATGCCTTCCGCTGGCACACTTCCTGGCGTAGCAGATTTCCAAAACCTGATGCCTTGTGTAACTGTGTCCTGATAACATGTAGGAATGACTCCATCGCCTCAGTAACACTCGCCTGTCTCATTGTCAGCAGTTCGCAAATTCCATGGATTATTTCACCTTCCATAGGCCTGTACACCATGGTGGCACTGCCACTCTTACATGGATCTGCACATAGGCAAAGCAAGGGTTGGGGGCGGAGGTTTACATAATTATAATGTCAACAAATTACATACTAGGTACACACGTAATTTTCAGGACATGAATAAAATAATATCCTGTCACAGTTTCAACACTGTCACATGTCATAGTGAACAGACAATGCACCGTGGGCAGACTCCCATTTTTCGGGTGAGTTTGGGGCGCTTAGTATGCTACAGATCATACATTCGTGTTCACAAGGACAAGACGAGACCAAAAAATGCAGACGAGAGAATCTCACCAGTAGTCCACAGCTGAACATCTCCACAACTCAGGTCTCCAAGTGGACACGTGGCGTCATCTACATCTTCCACGGTGGACTCATCACTTTGGCAGGCATCTCTGTCAAGCTCCATCATCCTTTACCCCGTCAAGGCACAAACTTAGAATCACCAAATCAACTGCTGACACTCGGACGATTCCTTGGGAGCAGGATTATTTTTTGGATTTTTGGGACCAAACAGCGAACGGGTCCTTTGTGCATGACCTGCGCCGCTTTGACCTCATGGGGATTCTATATTTTCCCTCAGCACTCGTGCCCGAGCTGAGTCAATCATCCGACGCGGTTGTGCATCTCGTGTCGCCTCCCGGTATTTTACGACTCCCTGCTGCCAAGTATGGCGTAACTTGCCCCGCAAAAAGTTGTCGGCCATCTTAGATGCATACAGTCAATATTATTTTGCTACTGAATTGTCTTGGCTGTTACTTTGCTATCGTCGTCCTACTGCTAAAATCTCTTTCTTTAACTCTATTCTCACATTTGCTTCCATGTGATAGAACTTGTAGCCAGCGTGTATTTGAGAAATTAAAAACATATAAGACGTTAATGGGAGTCCTCGAACTCAGTAGAGTGCTCAATATGCATTCGAATAGAGCAATCTTCGACAAAACACAGAGCACCACGCATCATTCGTTGTTATTTTTAAACGTTTCAAACCCTAGCTAGGCGATTATTATTGTAGTTGTATGATGATTGCCTATGCCATTGGCTATGGGCATGTTACAACGAATGATGCGTGGTGCTCTGCGTCGTGTACAAACATACACACGCACACACACACACATGTCACTTATTCGTATACTAATTCTGGTACCATAACTTGCCTTTCAGAGTTTTCAGACTTGCACTTAGCCATCCAAGACACGATGTGAATAGTTGAGTCTCGTACTTGTCTACCTCACCACTACAAATCGGCCAATGTCAGCCTGCCAGCACTAGCATCACGGAACTGCAGCATCATTGCAGAAACAACGGTCAAATCATGCATGGTTAGAAGAATCAGCAAAACAGATGCTTGACTAGCGCATGCATGCAGCAAAGGTACACAGCAAAGCCTTGCTAGTGGCGGAACACGGTGTGAAGAAGATGAATGCATAACTACATTAGTAACACCATGGAAAAGCATGGAAAAACGGGGGCAGTGGGAATGAAGATCATAACAGGGTTCTTACTGGCATCGAAGGAATAAGAACAGACGAAACAAAGTCTCCATTCCATACACTCTACATGCACCTCTATGCACTATTCGTGCGGGCCGGTGAAGATTGGCCAAAAACCTATACAAAACATGCAGTGTTAAAAATCCACACTGTGGCACCGAAATTTCTATGAGAGGTAAAATTCGATGGAAAAAAGAAGCTACCAAAACGAATATGGGAAACGTTTTGGGCAATGTACGTAGATCATCCAAAGTAAGTTCATTATCGTGTCCGTTCCGGAAGGGAACTCACCACGGCCGTTAACACCCGCAAAACCTTAGCGGCCATAACAGTGAGGGAATTCGCGACAGCTATAGCACACACGGTACAGCTTGGTGGTTGTTGGCGCATACGTATATCCATTGGTGGCGAAAGCGTTCCCTTTGTAGATATTTCCGATCCACGCAACTGGCGTGTAGTCGAGATTGTAGTGCTTGCGGACCTGGGCCACTAGCTCCTGGGCGCAGCCGTACCTTAAATCATTGTTCCTTGCCAGGTAGCCATTGATTGCATTGCATGCGGCTTCGGATGGCGCGAATGTGTCCTCTTCGCTTGTTGTCATTGCGAGCCTATGTCCGCTTCCACCGCAGTAAAATTCAAACTTTTTTCCTTGATGACAAAAAAAAACAAAAACAAAAAAACAACACCAACATGGATGTATCAGTTCCCACAGGTTTGAGAAAAGTTCAAGTTAGAAAAAGGTGAACAAAATCTGAACTAAATGTGACGGTCATCACATGGATTCGAAAGAAAGAAGTTCGCTTTTGCCCAGTTGTTTTTACAGAAAACTACACGCCATTTGACAGCAGAAAGCTGCAAGGCAGCGATGAGGCATAGAATGGCAGAAGTGGCGAAGAGGCAGAGGCAGCTCGACCGACCATAGGGATCGGCTTTATTGCAACCCAAGCGCTCCACAAAAAACAACTTGCTGTGTCAACATGCGATTTGTGAACCAATTTCGTACTCTATGCTGGCTGACCAGCAGCTTGGATCAGGAGGATAATGCAATGACGTCAAATCCGCCGAAAGTGTAGGGGTGATCATGTCAGTCTATTTACAGTACAATAAATAAGGTTAAATAGCCAAAACAATTCTGCCATATTTTTATTTCGAACTCTGCGTATTTATATTGTGTCGTTCGAAGGCAAACGTGTGGGTGAGACTAGTGAATACGCTGCCTTGAACCAACCAGTGACTTCTTGCAATGGAGAGGTCCTGCAAAAGGAAAATGCGCACGAAGTTCCGCGACAGGCCTTGCGAAAGTTTGTACAGATTTTCGCAAGGCATTTGTGTTCTCCAGAATTTTCACAGTTCACAATAGGAGATCCCCCGGATAGGCGTCCGCTTTTGGGTAATCCTGAAATAAAAATTATTTGTTTACAAGTCCGCGTGTGCACGTCATGAACCCATTGACTTCTTTCGAGCCCCCAAAACTTCGCATGAAAGTTCGCTTCGCGTATCCTGCATGTTTCTGGTCCGTAGTTGGGGAAGTTCGTTCGAAGTTTCTCACTTCATGAAGTAGAGCAACGGTGTGCAGGAATTCTCCATTTGTAGAAACGTTCTCAAACGCTATGAAGTAGCACGCATTTTCGTGTCATTATTAATTTTGGCCACGAAGTGAGAAAATCGAGTTTTTGGTACTTTCAAGTTGTCAGAAGTCTCAGGAAATGCATAAGTATCCCCATACGACTATCATTTTCGTAGTCCATGCATTATCATTATTATTATTGCAAATATCGCTGACTGACTGCGCGATGTACAAATGAGAGTCCTCCGTCTCGGCAGAGTGCTCAATAGTCATTCGAATGTAGCTATCTTACACTCTCTGTGACGTAGGTAACTACACACGGGGTATAAAAACCAGCATTTTGCTTCCGGGAAGGAATCACAAAAATAAAAAACACCATGGCTCAATGTAACTGCAGATATGGAAAGCTGCTTCTATTGTCCATGCATGCTAGAAAACAAATTAAAAAAGAGAGAACAGCGTTTCCTCTGTAGACGTGTTTCACGTACACAGTGGCTCGAGCTACCTTTTAGAATCCAATAAATGCAATACAAATCGTACTGCAAACACTCTCTTTCTATCTCGTTCTCCATGTGCGGTTCTTCCACGGTCCGTAGACGGCTCCATTTGACGAACGCAATGAGCGGAATACACAGACAGAAGAACGCGCTGTTGCGGTTTCGCGACTCAGAGTTTCACGAATTGAATCGATCATCAGACGAAAATTGGTCCAGGCCCTGTCCTGAGAGTACTGCTACATGTATATAAATATACCTGTACATGTTGTTTGCTTGGCAGCATGTAACAAGGTGGAGGAAACAGTGACCTTTCTACAACCAGCCATTGTCGGTAGAGCCCCGGTCTGTTGAGACCATCTGGACCGTATGGATCTTAAAGCAATTTCTGGCCCTCTTCTAATACCATACATACACCTCACTTTCTCATAGGCATCCAGCACTTGAGGTGTTGATTCTGGCACGTCAGAGCGAACTGCCTCTGGGAGGTGTTGATTATCATACCGTCTGCACTAAATTATTCTATCTCCTCTGCTTGCCTTCATATACCTGCGTTTTTTTCTAATCTTCTAATGTTGTCTGATGATTGGTTTTTGCCATGCAACTCTGAGTTACAACAACAACAAAAAACAGCCCTATTTACTTCCATTTTGTGTTCCTCTTGCCTCAATCTTTACTTATAAAAGAGAGGCACCTGTGACGTGTGTCTGTGTGTGTGTGTGTCACGCTCCTTATAAAGAAGAGGCACCTGTGACGTGTGTTTTTGTGTCACGCTGAAGCGCTGCGGAGCAGCGCTGCCCTGAGCACGCGAAGCGTGCGAACAGTGTAGCACAGTGTAGCTAGCTAGCGGCCGCAGAAGCACTGAGCACGCGAAGCGTGCGAACGAAGCGTGCGAATCGTGTAGCTAGCGGAAGCAGCCACAGAAGCACTGAGCACGCGAAGCGTGCGAATCGTGTAGCCACCACCACGTGCTGAGCACGCGAAGCGTGCGAACAGTGTAGGTGGTAGCAGACACGATCAGTACGAGTAGCAGTAGCAGCCGCGCGCAGAAGCACTGAGCACGCGAAGCGTGCGAATCATGTAGCCACCTACAGCCTAGGCCATACTATTCAGGTAGCACTAGCAGCCGCACAAGCGCTGCGGACCACGTGAACCGTTCTCTGCAAAATTATAGAAACATCTGCAACAAAAGGATACAAAAGATCTGCACTGACTGCACTCTGCATCTGATCTGCAGTGAAGAGCGCATCGCACTTTTGTTCGTAAGTTTATGAATTTTTTGAGCCGCTTCATCCGCCACCAGGTGATGGACAACCCTAACCAGCCTCCCGAAGGCGTAACAGACGTCCCTCCTTCTCCTTCCAACGATGAAGAACCTCCCTCACCAGGACTTCAGCGGTCTGGCCACCACCACGTGCTGAGCACGTGTGCTATTCACGTACTTGCTTCACCCGCATGCCACATTCGGCCAGGCAACGCTGGCCGGTGGTGCTGCTAGTTTCTCTATAATCCTGTCTTACTCTATTTGTATGTCAAAAGTTCTGGTGGTTCTGTGCGTTTCGTGCAAATGAAAGATTTAACGTACAAAATACCATGCAAGATACAGTGCTTACCGGGCTCGATTGGGATGCATTGGTGGTCGCCCACAGTCCCCTTGCAGAACGCGTTCGGGCAGACGTTCAGATACTCGGGCCTGAACGAATAGCATGGTTTACTGCATACTTCCGTAACTACAATGCAGATCCGAAAAACAGTCCAGGGAGGAACATGATTAGCACAAACTTCTGAAGTACATAATATGCTCCATGCACACGAAAATCCGGTGGAACAAAAAAAGTGATTAAATGTCTCTACTCACGAGTTTCATGCTGTAAAGCAATCATCAGGAGACTGGGGCTATGGGTTGTGTGGTCTTCTTCACTATAGGTTTCGTCCCATGGCAGGTATGCAATGCCAGTGTTTCAGCGCGAAGGCAGTGTAAGCGATCAGTAAAGTGTTATGCGGGTGGCATGGGAGTATTATGAAGGCAGTGGTGATATGCTCCATATGAAGTTCATCCAAAATGTTCATGTAGTTACAAGCCTCTTTTACAGGCACAAATTAACACAATGGATTAAAAATGCAATTAAACATACTCAAAAATTAATGTGGAAGAGAAAAAGACATATGGATACGAGTTAAGAGTAACTCTCCATCACTGTAACATCATACAGTCAGAAAGTGCAATAACTAGGTACAAAACTGACAGAGTACTGAAACATTCGACGTCCTGACATCGTTTTCGCAAAGCTTCCCTTTCTTTACTTATCTTTGATATTATGACCCACCCAAGTTGGGTGGTGTGCTGCTTTGCTGCTTCGAATTGTAGTTAGACCGCTTTGTCAAATTTCGTACTGGTCTCGTCATCGTCCAGTAACAATCGACATTCTTTGTTCCGTTGGGACTGTAGCTTTTGCTCGTTTTCGTTGCGCTTGCCTTCCCCTCTTTGGTCTTTCCATAACCTTGAACCTTCCAAGTTCGAAGGCTGTCGGTTAGCGCTACGGAGATGTGTTGAAGCTAGGTGTCAGGACGTCGAATGTTTCAGTACTCTGTCAGTTTTGTGCCTAGTTGTTGCACTTTCTGACTGTATAATTATAGTATCATGTTACAGTGATGGAGAGTTACTCTTAACTCGTATCCATATGTCTTTTTCTCTTCCACATTTATTTATGGCTCAACATCCGAGTTTCAAAAATTAATAAGGTCAATGATCTCAATTCAAAAGGAGAAAAACAATAACAAAAAAATTGCCCATGTAGTTTAACAAGAACACTAGTAACAACATCCAGAGAACTCAAAAGCTAAAAATATATAAATATAAAAAAACTTGATAGACAACCCTGTAAAAAGGCCTGTGTGGATTGCCCTATTAAAAATATATATTATGGTCAAAAAGGAGACGTCCAAGATGTTACGGGTTATGACTAACTGTCCACCAGCGTAACCAGATCTTAAAAGTTATACAGTCAGCGACTGCGACAGAATGACACAAACTGACAAGGTGTGCATGTGCTGAGACATTCGGCGACCTGACAACCACATGTAGCTCCAAGACTTCTCCAAGGCGCAAACCAACAACCTTCCAACATGGAAGGCCCAGGTCCACCCAACTTGGGAGGCACAGGTTTGTGTAATAAACATAGAAGACTACTCAATCGTCCCAGTGAATTCGCCGTAGCCGCACTGCCCTTCACGCTGGCGGGCTAGATCTGCAAACTCCGTGAATTCTCCCGCCTTCTGTGTTCTCAGTCCCATACTCCCCTTGGAGTAGTCTGCACGGCGCTGCTGCTGCTGTTGTTGCTGCTGTTGCTTTTGTTGCTGTTGTTGCTGTTCTTGTTGTTGTTGCTGCTGTTGCTGCTGCTGCTACAGCAGCTACTTCTGTGGCTGTAGTTACAGCCCTTCTCGTTGTCAGGAAATGTTTGCTTGTGCTACTTCACATCCAGTTGACTTCTTGTTATGACTTTGTATGTTATAATTTTCTTGACCTCGGTCTCAGGTGCTCTCACATTTGTGCAATTGTTGATTTTGCTCCTGAATTGTCCTCCCTGTTGCTTTGCTACCGTCCTCCTCCTTCCTCCACCTTGTTTTTTTAATTGGCCTCATTATGGCATTCGCTTCCATGTAATTGGGCTTGTAGCCCGTGTGTACTTGCGAATTCAAATAAAAATATACATACATACATACAGAAAGGGGAAGCTAAGCGAAGACGAATTGTGACAAACCGAAACGTCAACATACTACTGAACTCCACTATCATGTATGATGGACTAGTTATGTACAATAACAAGTGGTTCCACACGACGTACGTATTAGGCATTCTGCAAAGCCCATGATGAGAGGAACACTACGTATTCAGACTAGACTCCACGAGAGACGCAGGGCCAGGACTGCATTCATTTTTAAAAATCGACTAGCGTTCTTTATTCCTAACACTGACCGTTTCCGACATTCTTGATTACCTCCGACGACAACCCGGAATACAGGATTTCCTTGCTCTTCTCTCTGTCGGTGTACAGTCCACCACACAGGCGGTAGTCCGTTGCCAGTGGGTTGTCGTCCAGGTGTATGTGACTGCACAGGAAGACATTCAAACAGTCATCATGATCTAAATGCATACAGCCATCCCTTCTAGAAACAGTCTAACCTGTACCTAACGACCACCCCTTGGCACCGGAGAAAGCGATCTTTAGTGTCAGGTGGTCCTTAGTTAGAGGTTTGTATTTCACAACCATAATTATATGAATGAGAGACCCTCCGTTCCTAGTGAAGTGTCCTGTAGTACCAGGCTGGTCGCTAGTCACGGTGGTCTTTAGTTACAGGTTTTACTGTAGTACCAGGCTGGTCGCTAGTCACGGTGGTCTTTAGTTACAGATGTTACTGTACAAGAATATTTGGGCCGCAGGCAGCAAAAAAGGACATTTCTTTGTGGTTTCGTAATTTTTGGAAACATGATGGAGTGAAGATTTCTTTCTGTCGAACACTTTCACCCTGTGCTTCATTCATCAACCGGTTGCGTGAGCATCTTGTCAAGCTTCGTTCACACACTTTTTTGGTGGTCTAGTCCAAGCAGCTGGCGGGCAAAGTGACATTTGTTTTGCTGTTTAGGCGATTACCAATTTGAGAGAGGGTTTTCGACTACAGAACATTTCACAGAATTCTTGTCGCTTACACAGAGTTGCCAAAATACATAGTGAAAATGTTAGACTGGTTTTGCGAATATCAAAAATCCCTAGAAACATTAAACATTATGATAAGGGGTGCCTCCTGGGCCGCCGTGCATTTTCATGTTTGTTTTTATTTTTATTTTGATACGAAAATCCACTATATTCCCGAATATGTGCGAGAAGTGGTGGCGGGGCCAGGCTGCTCTGCCGACTTCAAATGTCTCGGCGTCTTGGTCTCGGCGTCTATGCAGACAAATCGCGCCATAATGCAGTAATGCACCAGTACATGTCCAGTAATACCAGCGTGACCAAGTTAGTTGGTGTGGGCGGAACACTATGGGCTGCATTTCGGGCTCTGCGCTCTGTTCGCTTCAGAGCCACGGAAGATGGCAAGCTCACCACAGCTATTCCTTTTTTCCCAGTGACCCCAAGACGAACTGGTGGGAAGAGTCCTGATTCAGTGTGGCTTTTTTGTCTTCATGCAGCCTCTGCAGGACAGCTCGTCTTTCTTTCGCAGCTGCAGTGCACAGTCGCGTTCCTTCCTCTCTTGTCTTGCAAGTATTCACACCCATCATTGACTAGTTCAGGATTGTCTCGCAAAGTTAGGCCAGTAAAATCAGGATGAACTTCCATGATTGAGTCATCAAGATATAGGATTCCGTACCCAAAAACTCCGAAATGAACTCGCCGAATGTGTTATTCTCCGAAAATCAAGCTGCGAAACAGCCCAGTGGCGAAATGGCATTCGATGAATTGACCACCTCGAAATGTCTTGCGACGAAAGGTCACGCGCCTAACTGACTGGATACCCATTGTATTGCTGTATTGCATGTATTTTACATCGCAAGTCAAACTGGCAATCAAACCCAATGTTATGATGACGATGGAAGGGGAGAAAAGATTAAGGACAAGATTAGTTATCCTGGATTATGGGGGGTGAAGAAAACTGGGAGTCTAGGAATCTCTCCATGACGTAGAACGAAAGGTTTAACGCAATTTAGCTTTGCAGAACCTCTCTATTTACATCAATTTATGAAACCCATAGAAAACTACACTACAAGCAATTTCGATGTCATTTTAATTGTCTCTTTCTGCATGTGTTCGGGCGAGTATTGTGTTCACTAGCCTCTCCACCCGTGATTCGGTGTCCAGATTTAAAAGACATGTGACACAAGCGATATGAAAATAGATTTTGTAAAAACGTTCATTACTTCGATATTGTGTGGCGATGACAGCAAAATTTGTTCTCAATTGTTGTCTCCGCGTCGATTATTTAAATATCAGACCAGAATTATTTTTTCCATTCCTTTCGCTACAGTGTCCTCTACTTACTTCTAAACGCGGATGGATGGATATGGTTATGCACATTGGTTATACCCACATAACGGTTTATTCACATTCATGATCCAGAGTGACTGCATGCATGCCCAGCTAATGAACAGAATGAATCATGCGTGTATTCGACATATTTAACAAGCTACGCCTGTGCTAATAATCTGTGTTGCCATTTCTGCAATGGCGCAGGTTTGTTTTTGTGATGTTCCTCCCCTCCCCCCTCCCCTTACCATTTTCGAATTATTGTGCCAAATCGCTCACATGAACAAAAGAGGGCGCTTCCGCCTGTTTGTGCTGCGACCATAAAAAGTATTATAAAATTCAACAGCATCAGCAACACACTTACGCATGCAAACCCACGCTCCCAAACGCATCACGTGGCAGCTCGACGAGCGAGTTGTGTTGCAAGTACCTAAGAGCAGCAGACATGGATAGTGGCACACAAAAACACTTATTGGAGGAGCCTCAGCGAACTCCGATTGGAGTTCTACGAGTCTCCTCGTAACATTCATGATAACGGCGGTTCTGAATATATTGCGTGCAGAGTATCTCCTATCAGAACGATTATCACTGTGAACAGCACAGTGATCATGAATGTGGAGAGGACCGTTGTAGAACTATATCTACACCCGACGCATTGTCTAAGGTCCACATACCCAAACAAGGCTACATTGGCGACGCCCAGTACTGATAAGTGGGCAACATATCAAATTATTATATTCAGTGACCAGTAGCTTGTGGGCATTGACTGAAGCCCCTGGACAAAGACAAACGGAAATTTATGACTGAACCACGGAACGGAACAATATGGACAGATCTAGTACACGTATCTGACTGATCTGCAACGAAAACGTAAGCAACGCTGCACTCCCTCAATCTCTTTCTGCTGGCCACCAGCTATTCTGATTTCTGCTCGATCGTCTTGAAGTTGTACATTGTACTGTCGAGGACACAAACTAGAAATTTGTAAATCAAAAACAAACTGAACAAACAATGCACCCAGTTCAATAAAGATTCCGGCTTCGAATCATGGCCATGGCCAATTCAGCGTGATACTGTGAAAAGAGAGGAGCATGCTGTACAAGGGGCGGTAGTTGCTCGCAAGGGACATCTGCCGCCATCGTACTTTTCCTAAGCTGAACCAACAGTGCTAGTAACTGGAATCCGACCCCTGAGCGTTGCGCTCACATAGCATAGGCCCAACACGGGACAGTAAAACTACGAAATTGAGACCGCTAGAATGTGAACGCATCGTTAAAGGGGCGGAATTCAATTGCCAGCACTGTACTTCGAATGGTGATCACATGAGTACTAGCCAATACCTTTTTTGTTCTCAAACAGTATTCTATGAAACACACACACACACATTAACATAATACTTACAACCGGACCAGCTTGGTGTTCTTGGCGAAGACATCTGGTTCGATAGTCTCTATTGCGTTATTTCGCAAACCACTGTGGGGACACACCAGAGGAATTGTCACGTGAAAAAACGAACATGGTCATCTGTCTACCCATTAGGCCAAGTCACCTGGTGAAGTGGAACGTGTAATGACTTTCGCAGTCATCTAAAACACACAACAACACTCAACTTCGTCCTGTTTTCAACTAACTAATTACTAGAATAAAACCTATAGATAAGTAGCATGAGTTGCCAGCAGCATACAGTGTGAATGCCGCAAGGTCGTACGGTGCACGTGCGTAGTATGCATGATGTCACCAGTCAGACATAAATGGCACTGGGGTAGAATAATGCATAGACAAAGGTCAAACACTATAACACAAATATGGACCCAGATCCACTACAGAACGAACAGAACGTGATAGACTGCTGGACTACTAAAGTGCTAATACATGCTTGTTTCAAATGTCATGACCTATACTATTATAAGTAACGTAAAGTGCCGTCAGAGCGCCATATTGATTGATTGATTTTTATTTAAGGATTGTCCAAAGGCATATATCTCGCGAGTAGGCATCAGTGGATTATGCTGGCAGAAATATTGCCAGAATTCGGTACTGAGTACTGATACTTCCGTATGTTATCTCCCGATAGCCAGGGTGTGAGGGACTGTAACAATCGATCAGGGTATACTAATACTCAGTGCGTCATCAAAGAGTCGTATAATTACGACTGGACTTTCAAATCTGATAAGGCCATTGGCGCGAGTGTCGCGATTGGTCGTCTCCTAAACAACGACACATGCCTCACGACAGTAGATCTCTGTTTTTCTCTTTGTATATTTGTCCGATCTTCGACTACTGTGATAATAACACAGACATTGTTCTAACATAATATCTGCAACTTACAGTAAGTGCAAATTCTTGCAGTCGTCAAAGATGCCTTTCTTCAAAACGCGAATGTTGTTGTATCCCAAATTCCTGGACAAGAACAAAACGCAAAAATGATTATCATGAGACCTGAAGTAGGTTGAGAAAGACAATGAGAACGAGTAAAAGATGGAAATCAAGAGTGCATAAACAAGAGTATGGAACTGTGGTTATGGGTCAGTGAGCGGCGCACTGACTTGCCCCCATCACGTTCTAAACCTTCTAAACCCACAATTTCCTGTGCGAGTCCATCCGCTTCTGATTGAGTCGTTCAAGTATCTAAGCGATCTCCAATTTTGGCGCATGAACTCCAGTTCCATACGAAGTTTCATTTCAAACCAGCGGGGAAGTGTGTTTTTTGATTTTACGCTCTGCGCGAAAGGCCTCTGAATGATGTAAAAAGGTAGCGCACCGCGCATCTGGCCCATAGAAAAGAGACGACAGTTGCATTATTTTGTGTATAGTCTCTCGATGGAAATTGATAGAAGGGTATGATGTTAGGAGAAGAAAGAAAGGACATCAAAGGGCGAAAGAGGGCAGGAGAGAAAGAGAGAGGGAGAGAGAGAGGGGAAGAGAGAGGGAGAGAGAGACAGAGAGAGAAAGAGAAGGAGAGAGCGAGAGAGAGAAACACAGAGAGAGACAGAGAGAGATCGAAAGCGAGAGAGAGAGCGAGAGAGAGAGAAACAGAGAGACTTTAGACAAGGACAGTTTTTAAACAGCATTATACATAATGGAAGTCTCATTAACTTTTGAAGTTGGCAGAGAAGGAGGAATACGAAGCATTTCTGCTTAAACCCTGGGTTTAACTGTTTTACCTATTGTTGTCGCATGATCGGTAAAGGTTTGAAATTCGGAGGTAGAACAGAAGCAGCAGAACGGCTCTGTTCCCTTCTTTCTATGCGTGTAAGGCTCTATACCCTACAAAGTAGGTATTTCGAGCTACAACAACCCTCCCTGAGAGTACTGCATACAAGTTTCTAGGACACCCACAATAATTTCAGTATCATCTGGTGAAAGCCTGAAAAGCTGTCCAGTCCTTTGAGGCAGCATGCGAATCAGGGAGTAGTAAAATACAGTTTGATTACAACTCATGGTGAGAACCCTGGAACCATTCAACTGTCATGCATTCATCACTCACTCCAATAAGTCATATATTATCACTTACAAATGTTGCTATTTTCGCGCACCCCCTTGGGAAACAGCACAATGTCTAGGTTTTTCCTGTGTGCTGCAGGGAGCTGAGGAACTAGGTGTAACTTAGAATTAGCCTGACTGAGTTGGACCTAGTCGGCCAACGTTCGAAAAGTAAAAATCTGAAGCGTATCCTCTCCCAAGTATTTCACTACTTTTTGTACCGGAAAAACTGTTTTAAAGTATTTCACATTGCACATACTTTGAACAGGAAAACTTGGCAAGGCAAAATTGTTGCAATTGTGTGCTAATTTGATTATATCCACTTACAAAAAGAACATAACGAACATGCCTCTGAATGTTTCTGGATCGTCGAGGGTGAGATGGTTGTATCGCATATTCCTGGATGCACAAAAAGAAATTTTACATGAAATCAAACAAGTGCCGATTGACTTTAATCAATATACGATTATCGGTACATGTACTTTCAGACGCGTCTAGTACTCATAATTTGAGTACTAGGCTAGGCCTCGACCAAATATGCTTGCGCATATTTCCGCATATTTTGGGTGAAAGTTCATAATGTATGGAATATTGAGCAACAAAGGGATAAATGAAGCCAGCATATAATTAAATATACTGAAGAAAATGAGGACAAAACATTCTTATTATGGACAAAATATGTTCAGAAATGCCTTTTATGGATGAATTTGGATTGGTTGCAGGGGCGGATCCAGAGATCTATACAGGGGGGTTCCGGTCGAACCAAAATTGAACAGCCAAAATATTATGGAATCAGATTGTTTTGAAGTTGTGCGGTTGACACTTGTAATTACGACAATCCGATTGTGTTAGTGGGAATCGCATGCTTTTAAAATACACTACGGACATATATTTTTCCATCATCGACCACACCACAACTGTGCTTTCCAGCCGGCCTCGACACGTAACGTTGCCACAGCACACCACCATCGCTGGAGAGCGCAGGTGTGGTGTGGTGGACGATGGAAAACCTGTATACAGGGCCAAAATAATGCTGCTGCTTACCCTACATTGCATAATATTATTTAGTACGGACAAATAATCACATACATGTATGCAATCGACTGGCACACAGGTTCAGTGAGGGCATAAAGACCCTTTCAACTTCTTGTAAAGATCGAATATGCAAGCCATGCGTACGTTGAGAGCCAGGAATGCTGAAATGACAACTAAGTTACTTTCCCTGTCCATTTGTACTTTCGGAAATTTTTGGCATTTTTACGAAGCGAAATGCTATAGTCAAAGGACAAGAGCATCGTCTTCACTTCAGTGACAGAAACAACAACAGCGAAACAGTGTCGACAATTGTTCAAGCCTTCCAATGTCGTCTAAAACACATCGCTGGCGCAGCACTCCGTTCCTGCGGAGGAACAACTAGTCACTACTGCATGCTGCAGCAGGTAAAGATTACTGACTTTGCTTGGATGTCGGAGCCCTCATCTTCTGAGGAGATTGAACTCTACGTGTACGATTCGAAGTTCGTTGAAGAGTGTCATCACTCGGAACATCCTTTCTCTTCTGCAAAAAAACTTGTCCAAGGAATACTGACCACACCACACCCATCCTGGGCAGTAGTGAATGACAGCGCCAATGGAGGTAAGTTTGGATCGTTTCGAAAGATCAAAAAGGAAACAACCACCCAATGTTGTCTACAGCTACAGACTCATGTCCGTTTGTAAATCACGGACGTGTACAGACTACGTACAGTATCGATCTACTGGTATACCGCACGCGCATGCGGTGCACTGTCTGTACTCCTTGAGTCTTGGCTCAGTGACTCCACTGGCCGTGATCGGATGGACGCCTTTTTGTGCGCACATGATTATTTTTCGATTTTCTCACCAGCACGCTTTGCAAAATTTAGGGGGTTCCATGGAACCCCCGGAACCCCCCCCCCCTGGATCCGCCACTGGGTTGAGGCGTTTGCTACATTTCCCCATGGATGAACACTATCGCTACGGTTGCTGGGGACACGCACCAGCCATACTATTCCGCACGTGCTTTGATTTGCACCATAAGCATGATAGCCGCGAAGCCAATGAATATTCCAAAGTTGTAATTTTACTGAAATGATCTACACTTTCTGCTCATGTCGAGCATATTTTGGCATATCTTTTTGCATATCTTGCTAAGCCTTTGGCATATTACGGACGTTTTCCCTGATATGCGACGAGCATAATATGCTCTTTCTTTTAGCATATTTGGTCGAGGCCTAACTAGGCGTCTCTGAAAGTACATTGCATATTATGCAAAGTGGAACTCTGACAAGGCATATGCCGATGAGCAGCAAATACTTTGTATTTGAGGTTCTTTCTTTCACAACGCGGTTTGGAAATAATAATAGCAGTTCAGGCGGGGGGGGGGGGGGGGATCGGACACGTTATCAATACATGTGTTGTGCCTAATCATGCTCATTAGCTACTAGGTGTGTTTCAAAATAATAAGTAACCATGGTGATAGCCCAGCGAGTTTGTCGTTGTACAGTCTGAGTTGCCTGGAAAACTCGCTGTAATCTCGGCGAAATATTGTGCACGAGAGCATGAAACGTGAAGAACGTTCACTTGCTGCTAAAGCCTACTTCACACACGACGAGCGTAATGTGGTGTGGCGTAAAATCGCCACGAACCATTGAGACACTTTAAACTGTGCAATGTAAGCAACAGGGTCGAGAACGCAACCATACTACCCTACTACAAATCGGGAAGCGACAGAAGAGTTGAATCTGTGGCTTTTTTTTCACAACACTTCGGTCTTCATTGAAATATCTCCCGTACTCAAACAATAACCTATTCTCTGGTCTTTCTCATTGCTTTCTCACCAACTGTCCTTCCCTGTAACCAAGAGTACCTGAAAACCAGAGTGTGCAGCTTGGGGTTTTCTCTGCTATGGGTGTCTGTCACGGCGGAATTCCGTGATTTCATCATATTTGGTGCAGATCTGAAGCGGGAAATTGCGTAGTGCGTACAACTGAGCTGCAGTTGTGCAGAAAGAGACCTGCTTGAATCCTGCTTGTACGCACTACATCACTAAAATTATGTAATCACGGAATTTGCGAATTCAAAATAGAATATAAAAAAACACAAAAAAACAATCTGTTCTATTATCCATACGTGGATGATGCGGATAATGCCGGCAGAAAAATTGGCAGAATTCGGTACCTTTTCTGGTAAGTTTCATGCATGTTTGGTATGTGGATAAAGAAACGGAGCAGAATTCGAGGAATTGCCTGCCCTAAGGTTTGTATGGTTCTGCCAATTTCAATGCTTTTCGAGCAGAATCCGCCAATGCCTATACGTGGCAAGTTAGCGAAACGGCTGCACTTCGAGCAAGAGAAGGAGGCAAAGGCACGCTAACCCTTTCCCAAAGAGGTCACAATTACCCGTAACGAAGGCGTTTCGCAACCGTGCCAAAACATGTGGAAGTTGCTGAAATCGCCTCCATAATTTATAACGCGAAAACCACAAAAAATCCTTCACCACGGGTTTCAGTGCGCGCAAAAAAGAAAGCACAAAATCTACTGTTTCTCTGAAAAAAGTCTGAAGGCGCGCAAGTAATGAGCGAGTATGCATTTGACTGACATGTATGCGGTGATTTGGCTCCTTTTTTAATATTTGGCATTTTTAACAACTGTCCAAATTTTGATTTTCTTCTGGATCTTTCACTGCTCCGGATGGCAGTTTCGAAACATGGGTGGTGGCAAATTTAAGCCAGTTTATCGTAGATCAACATTGACCAGAGGGTTTGGTGCATATAATTTTAATTCTCCCTGTCACGTCTGTGGAAAGAGCGGTGGTTGCTTTGCCATTTTGTTTAAAATGTGTAAATAAGCCCCTGAGGGCATTGAATTGCTTCCGCAGGGCCTTTGGACGAGGTCAGGCCGTGCTGCCATCACTAAAAACAATGATAAAGAACAGTGGGTCACGTAATACTCTCTGTGAGAACGAAAACCTCGCTCCAATGCTATGCTACCTATTCAATTCCACCGTATGACACAGCCACTAGTTAAACATTTAAAAAAAACACAGCTTTCGCAGCATACGATGCAGTTGACAGATTAATTGTCATCCTCTAGCAATCCTTGAAGTGATATCGATTAACTTCAGAACATTGATGACCGGATATCCCAGTTTGTGGTGCCATTTTTCATCCACGGTAGCTCACACAGGTAGACAAGATTCTGGAAAACTCTACACTTTCTGACTTTTCGCATGGTGAATCAAGGAAAAAATTGTAACATGGGAAATTGTGGGACGTTCATGCCGTGGAACGTCTCAGTACACCTGGTCAGTTTTGTGGTAGATTCTGCACGTCTGACGGTTCAAAATCTGGTTCAGTTGGTGGACTCGATCGCATAATTTGTGCCCACAATTTCCTATGTTATAAATTTCTGCCTTTTGCAAGATAGTGGAAAATGTCGTTCAGTACCTGTTAAAATATTGCTAACTAAATTGCTACATACAAGCTTACTTACAAGGAGTCTGTCCTGCCTCTGACGTCATCAGACAACTCGGGAAGCGAAGTAAACCCACGAGCGACGCAGCTGAGGAGTAGCCATCTGCGGCCATCGTTCCCGGGAATTGGGTAGGAGTGACATGGTGTACGAGGCGACTTTGGAGGCGACGTTTGAGCTTCGCGTTCGGCCTTGCTACTACTTGATTGCAAGATTGCCAGCAGTAATGTCAGCAGTACCGTGTAGCTAAGCCCTCGCATAACGCTTCGTGCACCTTAAGTAAAAAATTTCAGACACACATAAAATTAAATATACTGAGTAGAAGAGATTTTCCAATTTGCATCTTTCTCTCCCCCCCCCCCCAAACCAGTGAATAGATTGTTGCGATTTCGGCGATATACTCTATAGGGATTGTCCACAATTATCAATATATTTTAGAGAAGATATTGGTACGTTTGGGAGGGGGGGGGGAGGGGTTTGGTCTCTGTTAGTCTCGTCTTTGCTAGACAATCTCGTTGTCTAGATGCTGACCGGCACTGTAGAAACGTGTAGTTAATGACATGCCAAAAAGGAAAGTCAGCCTTGTGAATATAGCCACGGCATGGTTTTGTCAATGAAACCGTAGGTGAGCAGTGACTTCGCAGTTGCTGATAGCCACGTTTCATGAGGAGATCGCACTTCTTTCTAGAAGATATCCATCCCCTGCATAAGCATCTGTATGTTGGTTTTGAGGGGAAGGGGGGAAACATGAACAAATATCGTCTGGAAAAAATATCGGTATTTACTAATGGCCACTTAGGGATATGGGTGTCGCTCTTGACATGGGAGCTCGCGCTTCCCTGCTAGGCCTTGGCGGATAATGGCGGCAGAAAAATTGGCAGAATTCGGTACTTTTTCTGGTACGTTTCATGCATGTTTGGTATGTGGAAAAAGAAATGGAGCAGAATTCGAGGAATTGCCCGCCATAAGGTTTGTATGGTTCTGCCAATTTCACTGCTTTTCGAGCAGAATCTGCCACCTTTTCGAGCATTATCCGCCAAGGCCTATTCCCTGCCGACATAAATAAATAAATAAATTTCACGGTTCGGCCGAGTTTTCCGCATCCGCCGTGGGAACGCCACCACCCTCTAGGATCAAGGCGCAGATGCAGTGCCACTTCCACTTGCCGTAATTGATTTACCAGTAGCCTTCCTAAGAGTTGCTGAAAAAACAACATTTTACACCATGCACACCACTACAGCCGTTATCTGGGTTTTTATACCGTTTGCGGATATACAATCATGTAGACCGCTTCCCAACACTCAACGAGAGCAAGCATTGACAATGGTAGCTTGTGCCGTCCTAATCGCTCTAGTCCAGTTGGCGCTCGTTCCGAATCCCATCGGAGTACATGTATAATTATGCAGCCTGCAGTTCTAGAGTTCACGCGTTTTCAGCCTTTTGGAAGTGACTCTCAGAACTCACGCGAAATTGCAAAGCAATCGGGAGGGCAAGTATATGTGGCCTGCGCCACACTATGAGTGGTGATGCGATTGGAAGTTTCGAACTGCGCACGGAAATATGTATTCTATCCACGGTTCTCTTGGTGAGACGTACAACAGCGGAACTATGCGAATCAATACATTCTAGCAGTTCAAGCGGAGAACAATATGGGTCAACGGGTTTGCAGAACAAGCTCAGCCCAGACGTTGTCAACGTAGATTGTGCGGCTAAGTAAGTTTTGCTCCTTAGCCTCTTGACCCTAGAGTGGCGGCAACTTCGGAAAGACACTGGTTGCAATGCGTCATAAGGTAGTTCGGTGTCACGGTGGTGCTTACCCAGTTTCATTCGTCCAGGATAGTTCCACTGCTTTCTTGAAAAGTCCGATGTTGGCACAATTGGAACTCACAACCCCAATGCAGTAAAACCTGTGTAAGCGACCTCTGGGTTTAGCGACCATCTGCTCTTAACGACCGTTTTCCCTTGCACAGACAGTTATACACAGAAACTGTGGGACCTTGTTCGAAAGACCACCTGGCTTTAAGGTGGCTGGGGTGGTACAACTTTTTTGGGAAATTTTTGACTGCATTTTTATAACACGAACCTTTCATAAAACGTTTTCAATTTTTGTCCGAAAGTAAAAATAAAACTATAGGAAGCTAGAGAAGGCTATTCTCCAGATATTCACCAGAAAACATTGTCAAATTTCATCTCTGCCTTGCCGATAAACTCAAAAATGCAGTCAAAATGTGATCAAAAAGACCCCTGAAAAGTTGTACCGCCCCAGCCACCTTAACGACCGCTTTTGCTTCCACCACATACAATTTACAATATCTGTGCTCATGACATGAGTAAAACCTTCCTGATTTTTCCTCCCTTCGGTTTTGCGGGCAACAAATGTTTCAAGGAAGAATTTCACACTCAAAGGTAATGAAATGCCACTTGGTCGGTTTCATAGATGTTATCGAAAGCTAGACGTTGGAAAGACGAAACCAGGTAGGCCGTAGGGTGGTAGTTTTGATCGGACGGTGGTCTGTGCAATGCGAAACAAGCCCTTTATTACTTTATTACCCTGGGAGGTATACAAACTGCACAAAGTCTGATATGTCAGCTGCCGTCTAGAATACAGGCCTTGTCTCATGCCGAGGGCAAAGGTATGACACTAAATTACGTATTCAACCATGAACGGAGCGAAGGCCATGCATATTTGTCTTCAGGCTTCGAAGCGCAGCCAATCGGTCATACTACAATCATACAACATTTACTTGACACCTAATTCCCCAACGACACGAAAGTCTGAAAGGTGAGGATGGAGAATGAGAAAGAAAGAGAGAGAGAAAGAGAGAGAGAGAGAGAGAGAGAGAGAGAGAGAGAGAGAGAGAGAGAGAGAGAGAGAGAGAGAGAGAGGGGAGAGGGGAGAGCGAATAAGAGACCCATCTGCGTAACTAACCTCGAGTGTGCATGGTGACAAGGTGGAAAGAGCAAAGGCCTTGCGGGAAATCCACTTGGCAGATACAAAACTCAAGGCAGCTGGATGACTTCTTCTTCCGACACGTCAAAAAGGGACCAACTGCTAGCTAGCAATTTATTGTAGTCCAACCAAGAGAGTAAAATTTGATGGCACCCGGAACTTCGAACTCAAACTCAAAGCATAATCGATCATGTAGAGTCCTGCATTCCTGCAGTGTGCCCATAACGACTACCAAGACCAACACTGCAAGAGTACATACCGACCCCAGGAGTGTGCAACTGTTACTCGGATTTGGGTGCCGTCCAGACTGAATTTCAAGCTGAGGTCTTTTTTATGATGCAATGCGCGCTATTATAGACGCGGATTATCAGAAGAACTTGGCGCTCTCTGCTACAACAGTACAAGGCCACTGTTAGTACTCTTCGTGCTCATGGTACTCACACTGATGCCCTTACCCGTCATCAGGTGTCTGTCGCGCTTGTCCCCCCCCCCCCCCCTGCTAGCATGTGCAATGGTTTCAGTGCAATTTGTTACGTAGACGCTGACCCGTGTGACCCGTGGAATGCACTGCCACTTGCTTATCGCCTTTCTAGTTCGCCTACTAAATTTCGATCATCCATCAAGACTGTAAAAAGGCGATGCCGCCTGCTGTGAATTCCCTAGTTTCCAAGAATAATATATAAGAAAAAACTGGGAACATGCGGCAGACCAAACCCATCTGATCCTGTGCATTGACAGAAACACGTGTGGAGCGTACACACCCGTAAACATAATTTAAGAGGGCATAGAAAACCTGTTTATGGATTCTTGATATTATCAGTCACTGATGCAAGGAGCATTGCAACATAAAAAATGACGTCAACTTGAAATTCTATCGGGAGAGCATACTATTACTACGTGTAGCTGCAGAGTACATGTACGAGTATAGCAGGAAATTTTCGGACGGAAACATCTCAAGACTCGGTGGAAACACCGGCCAATGTGAAGAAAGATTTTCGGACAAAGCTGAATTTCGACCTTTCGTACGGGTTATACTTTTGTACAGTTGTTAGGTTCACGATTTCACATAATGCACACACTTTCACTCTCGTACTCACCTTTTCGGGCGCGCACTCACTTTCACTCTCGTACTCACCTTTACAGGCGCGAACTTACCTTTACTCTCGTACTCACCTTTACAGGCGCGAACTCACCTTTTCGGGCGCGCACTCACATTCACTCTCGTACTCACCTTTTCAGGCGCGCACTCGACGTACTCACCCTTGTTGCTTTTCCTAATCTTTTCTTTCTTTGGCCTGGGTAGCTGGACTCGCGCTTTAGCACATTTATCTCCATAGCTACCCAGGCCCCAGATAAGCTCTTGCTGGAACATTTTCTCTTCCCTTGTCTTGCCTTCCTCCCCCTAGCCTTATCTAGCCTTGATTTGCTTGCCTTGTCTTGCTTGCCTTACCTTGTCCTCTCTCGAACTTCTGAGATTCTCTTCCCTTGTCGTTGTCGACTTGATCCGCTCGTCCCATTGTGACTGTGCCTGATCTTAACACAGTGTTGCATGCTAAATGCACTTGTTCGCAAGCACTACGCATATAGTGTTCATAATTGGGGAGGACGGTTCGAACGCCCCTACATGTACATTCAACCTCCATGTTGAGCAGTTCGAACCGTTCCAACTCACTTGCTGCTACCTATTACCGCCATGAAAAGGCTAAGCAGTTCGAACCGTTCCAACTCACTTGCTGCTACCTATTACCGCCATGAAAAGGCTAAGCGTCGTGCGTATGTCTCCTCTGATGAGTTCTTGAACGAAACAAGACTTTTCAGAAGCAACACTGCTTGCTTTCGTGGAGTGTGGCTGATGGACTGTTCGTGGTGTCGTCTGCAAGCATCGTGTGGTCTCGTCAGGTCAAATGAAAACCTATTTTAAAAAATACAGTGTACTACTATTCGACGAACCTATTGAAGAAGCACCAAGTCATTCCGAGGGTTCCCAGTAAAAAGGCAACGCCTGTTGGGAGTTCCCTAGTAAAATTATAGCAATAAAAACTGCTTTATGGCAGTTTTCTAAAAAAAGTTATTGTGTTCTAGTCCATGGACCCCGTCTAAAAAGTAAGAAATTAACAAAATGTGATAGCTGAAAATTAAAATTTCACACAAAACCTCACAATAATCACAACACTTGAAATGCTGCTTTCAACACTAGACTTGTACTGCACCAACAATTGGCAACATGCATGTCATGCATGCAAAGGAAAGAGGATCACGAGGGGAAAAGGTCTTCTACATGTAGCTTTTCATTCTGTGTGTGATTATTGTGAGGTTTTGTGTGAAATTTTAATTTTCAGCTATCACATTTTGTTAATTTCTTACTTTTTAGACGGGGTCCATGGACTAGAACACAATAACTTTTTTTAGAAAACTGCCATAAAGCAGTTTTTATTGCTATAATTTCTTTTGTTTTTTCTGTCACCAATCAATGGAATGCCCTATATCAACATGTAAATGATGGCCTTCACATCATATCAATACTGTATTATACGCATTGATGTGCAAGCCTTTTCTTGCAGAAAATGGCACAAGCATGTTCTTCTGCGGGGAAACATGTGAGTTGTGGTGGACCGTGGTGATACTTCTTTTTATACGGAGGTCATTCTGTGCATGTTGCTGTAGCAGAATTTCATGACTCTGTCATAAAATTGTCTTGCCTTTCAGATATTTCAGATTTATTTGAGAAATGTAACCAGGTGCGTGTCGCAGATGTTTTTGTTGATTCTGTGTTTATAATGGTTTGTAATCATGGGTTATCGTGATAAGGTCATCCTGCATCGTATTGCACTGAAATCGTAACCCTGTTGATGTCGATACAACTTTTGGAAGTAGTTCAATGACTTCAAACTGTTAGTCCACGATTTTCTAAAACAACACAGCAAAGGAGGAACAATATACATGTATTAAAATGTAAATAAATACATTGTCGAGTCCGACATATCGTTCCAACAACTACACTGATCCTGAGGATAAAAGGGGCAAGGCTATGGTTGGAGGTACTGAGAAATAAACAAGGCACTCCATAATAATAAAATCTTACACATCTTTTGGTGAGTTTGAATGATATCCAGTCGAACCTCTTTAGGACGAACACCAAGGGACCGATGGTATTTATTCTGTGAGTTTGTCTTAACCTATTTTATAACCAGTGAATACAATTATTTCTCCAATAGACATACGAATAGATTTCTTCTACAGCGAAAGATTCTAAGCCACACCAACTCATTGACTCGTCTCGTATGAAACAAATGAGTCACTAGAGAGGTTCTGCAAAACGAAAATGCGTACAAACTTTCCCTCTACATCAGGAGGTGCGAAACTTCGCACGAACTTTCGCAGCTTTGGATGCGAAACTTGCAGGGAACGCGAAATGAACAGTCGCACACACTTTCGTGTGATCGGGTCATGGCGTACGTGCACTTGGCCAGCGCAAACTACGAAAATGTGCAGAACGCAAACTTCGTGCAAAAATTCGTACACACTTTCGCAAGGACTGTCGCGAAACTTCGTTCGAATTTTTGTTTTGCAGAACCTCTCTACTGAACGTTTCTTTAGCAACATGACGGCAACTGAAACAGCAACAGAGAAAGTACGATACATGTACTCCACATTCTTGCAGGTACTACAAACAGTTTGCAGATCGTAATTCTTGCTTTGGCGGCACGAAACTTCATTTGGGGCAGTGCAATCTCGGCGTAACTCACAAATAATAAATCAAACAGCCCAGACTCGAGTAAACAAATCCAAACATACAAGTACGAGATCTTGACGAGACGAGACTGCACCCTTTGACTTGTTTCGTATGAAGCAAATAAGTTTACTGAAACTCTCCACAATGGAGATGTTCCCTGATATGCGAATTTATTTTGCAAACTCGGTCAATGGGTCCTTGAACCTTTCCCTCCAGATTGGGAACTGCCAACGATAGTATGCCACTGACCAGTGCCTTACTTGTAACGTACCAATGTACAATGAATATGAGTATTTCGACAACACATCTAACATAAGCCTCACCGTCAAGAAGGTGAACTCGCGTTCTTCGCACACTGTAGACAAGGGCAAAGAGATAAAAATGGATCTAAATCCGAATAAAATCAGCACACGTTTCCGTAAATGAAAGGGTGAGCATAAGCAAATGAATCGAAGGAAACCGGTCAACTCAGAGATCACCTGTCATCGAGTATTCCGTAAAAGGAGGCCTGGGCAGCGGAAAAGCTAAATTTAGAAAAGAGATCCTGTCAGCTGTTCCATTATTTATTGCATTCCGCCCAAAATGAGCACACTTTTCGTAAATGAAAGAGTCAACACAAGGAAATGAATAAAAGGGAACTGGTCAACTCACCTGTCATTGAGTAATATTCCGCGAAAGGAGGTCTCAGCAGCGCAGAAACGAAATAAGCCAGGCCAGGAGACGAAATATCCGAAACAGCTCATACAAGAAGCAGTTCCAAAGGAGGAAGTTCCTCGCGCATGCACATCCGAACACGGACTGCACTGCAACACAATGTCTGCCGTGCGCGTGCACAGCACGCGGCTACCACCCGTTGGTAGATAATACCGAGCACCTTACGTAGAGACTTACGTAGCCTAAGTGAAATACCGAGCAGCTTACGTAGAAACTTACGTAGCATAGCGGTGTCGTTTTTCTTGCCATGTGAACACAATAATAGAAAAGCTGACAGGATCGCTTTTCTAAATAATAGATTCGACTACTACTACTACTACCACTACTACTACTACCGTACTGGCAATATATGTTGCCGCAGTGAGGCCATGAAGCGTTACATTGGCACATGTTTGCCGCACGCAGGGCGTTACATGCAAAGTCGCACAGGAGCCGTTACACAGGTTTCTATATTGCCGCAGTCCTTTTTTTGCTATTGCCGCATCACTTTTTTGCTATTGCCGCATCATTTTTTTGCTATTGCCGCATCATTTTTTTGCAAACTGCAATGAAAAGATCGCCGCACCCCGCCGGACGCGCGTTACGAACTCAACGAAAATTTGTCGCACTAGCCTGTTCGCGCGTTACGCCGCACCCCCCTGCGTTACGCGTTACGCGGCAACATATATTGCCAGTACGGTACTACTACTACTACTACTACTACTACTACTACTACTACTACTACTAGTACTACTACTACTACTACTACTACTACCTCCACTCTGGCGGAAACCCAGCCACATGCTGCATATTCTGTTTTCTCCCGTGGATTGAGGTCGCGTTGGCGCTACCATATGTGCTCACATGGCTTGCCGGAGCCGGATGCTTTCGGCAGGCTAGATAATGTGATTGACAACAATTTGATACCAGCAATCACTGGTCGGAAGAACATGTCCGCCATTGAGCGGAGTCTCATCGGCTTGCCTGTTAAATCCGGTGGTCTCTCAATTCCTGCCATTGGGCCTCATGCAGTGCATCAGTGGACCTCCAGTATGGCCTCGGCACGGCCGGTGATTGATTTGCTTCGTCGCCCTGATGCTGACATTGCTCCGGCTGATTTGCAGGCGAAGGTAATGGCGTTGCGAAATGCCGAACGTCGGAGAATGGCTACTGCGGCTAAGGAGGCTCAGGTTGCTTTGCGTCCTGAGCTCAGCCCATGTCAGCGAGTGCTGTTGGAGATTGCTGCTGATGCTGGCGTGTCCAGTTGGCTAACGGCTGAGCCTCTGGCTGTGAACGGCTTTGCGCTAAATAAAGCATGTTTCCGGGATGGTCTCGCCCTGCGCTATGGCTGGGGTATTGATGGCCTCCCACCAACTTGTGTGTGTGGTAGAGACATGTCTGTCGACCATGCATTGACATGCCCTACAGGGGGCTACCCAAGTCTGCGACACAATGAGCTTCGTGATGTGCTGGTGGAGGTGATGACTTCTGCCATCCCGGATGTTCAAACAGAGCCACCGCTTTTGCCGTTGGATGGTGAACAACTTCACGGCGCTACCGCTAATCGTGCTGCAGAGGCTCGATTGGATATCCGTGCAAGGGGCTTTTGGTCGCCACAGCAAGATGCATTCTTTGATGTGAGGGTTACTCACCCCTCGGCGTCTTTGCTGTCGCGACAGGAAGTCCTTGCACAGATTTCCCGGAATGAACATCAGAAGAAGCGGGCCTATCTTCAGCGTGTTGTCGATGTCGAGAGGGGGTCATTCACTCCGCTCGTATTTTCGACAAACGGCGTATGTGGCACGGAGTGCTCTCGTGCATTGAAGAACATTGTTCAGCTGGTGGTTAACAAGCATAGTGACCTCCAGTACGCTGTTGTGATGGCACAGCTACGCTGCAAAATTGCATTTGTTTTGCTGAGGTGGTCAATCACGTGCCTCCGTGGTTGCAGAGCGTCTTACTTGAGGAAGAGAATAGGCCCATCTTTTCTCGACCAATGTCGCCTTCTGTCCATGTAACCGCCTTCGGTATTCATATGTTGGCCTATTTAACATTGGCATGCTCTGCGGATTTGTAGGCATGCTAGGCAATTTAAATATTATCCTGCAAAGTATTTTGTAGGTGCTTGACTACTATACTACGTCATGTATTACAATTGGTACATGACTTAATAATAGCCGTTTGGCATGGTACAATAACCTTTTTTGTTTTATTTTTTTATTTTTAATGGCTTTCTCTTCTTCCTCGGATGGTTTACAATTTGTATCACAATTATTTGTGGGTTCAGCAATAAAGGATGTGACTACTACTACTACTACTAGATGGAAGATGGCACTAACGAATTACTTGAAGTACTCATACCGGAGATGAGTAAATCATCCTCTGCGCATGTACATGTACATATCATATCGCCACCCGGTAATTCACCCTTTGAGAGCCGATTGAAAATTTCAAAAATCTGCATATTTTTCATGTTCTTCGGGACGTAACTTCAGTTCTACTCACTCAATCTTCACAATCTTGGGTTTCCTGGAAAGGTCTCCGCGAGAGGAAGAGACTGTGGTCAAACATGTACACCAGTGAGTCGTACGGTGACCTGGTGGTTTGATTGGGGTGCGACACTCTCATGTACCATAATTATGCAGTATCTTTGTCTCAGAGGAAACCGTTCTCACACTAGAAACGAACGACAAGTCGTCAGCCCTATCTTCTGACGCTATTGAGTGACGTATTGTCAACCAAGTGAAACCGTACACAACTGGAGCGTGTGTATCTAATTACATTTATTAGTATCTATTACCGTATATACACCGTCATCGTCACCGGCGGGTGAGCTTTTGCATGCATGCACACTAGATACTCGTACTGAAGTAGAGGTTCAAGGAGCACTGATTTTTTTTACAATTATGGTGCACCCTCAATACATCACTAATATTATCGGCACTTTATAATTCCTTCAGAGATAATTGACAAACTCCATCATATTTTATTCATCAGATGAAAATGTTAATACATGATTGTATGTATACTGGTCTGTACTGTGGTTGTGTTTCTCAATTAGGGACCGGCGGATTCTCAGAAAGGTGGCAGATTCTGCTCGAAAAGCAGTGAAATTGACAGAACCATACAACCTTTAAATATGGCGGGCAATTCCTCGAATTCTGCTCCATTTCTTTATCCACATACCAAACATGCATGAAACTTACCAGAAAAAGTACCGAATTCTGCCAATTTTTCTGCTGGCAGAATCCGCTGGACCCTATTCTCAATACAACTGTATAGCCGGTGGTAACGCGGACGTGCAAACTTTTCTTACTACTACTAGTACCGGTATACTAGTTACTGTGCACACGTGGACTGGAACAGGGCGCTACTAGTCATGAGGTTGGATTTTCTGGCCAGAACTGTACATAACTGTACGTATGATATAATCCAAAACTGGTAAACCAGTATAAGATAAACCTTGTTGTAGTTCACGCAATTGTTAGATTGACAGCATGAAACAAGGAGGAGAACACTGTGTTCGAAAACAGTGACAACCGCGGAAGGTTGTAGTAAGGTCACTGTTTTCGAACACAGTGTCCTCCACCTTGTGTCATGCTGTCAATCTAACAATTGCATGGCTGTACGTATGTACCAAGACTACAATGTCATGTACATGACAGCAAGAAGCGTGTGTTCCCCGTTGGAACAACCAAACTAACTTCATGACCAATACCGCCAAAGTCGCAACTTCTAAGTCAGGACCTATCCCATTAGACTATTCTGATGACAGACCGACATTGACGGCACACGAAAGCTCTTTTCTACAAGGTGGTGTGTCACTTCAATCCGCATTGTTTTATTTCCACCCTATATAGATATTATTAAGAGAGCATGTCTGAGAAAACCAGAACATAATTATGTGCAAGTCGATCTCTCAGATTTCGCTCAAATTTCTCAAGTAGGTTTGCTTTGGGGTGTAGATTGACATTCCAAAGCCCTCGCAAAATCTTTTGAAGGGAACCATGAAATTGGCATACCCCTCAATATTGGCCCAATATTGACACGATTTATGGGTCTACACACGAGCCACGGCACAGCGTACAAGAACAAACTACGAACAAAACTCCACCAAGCCAACATTACCTCACCTTAGAAGAGTTCTTGGGGCAGCACCACTTAGCCACGCCAGCATCCCAGAAGACGAGGGCAATAATCTCTTTACGCCACAAATGATCGTCTTGAAAATAGCCAAATTACAAGCGCTGATAAAACAGCGAGCTACGTTCTCAATTAGCAAACACTATACGCCGGCAGATAGTAGAACACCTCTTCTAGCACTGAGGACATGTCCCCCATCATCCTTTTTGGATTTCCTTGAAATAAACAATTTTGATTTTTTCCACTCGACCATTCTCACCCCAGCCCTCCCGACAAGCCCTTACGTCCCGTACCGTCGGCGTTGCGTCGAATGTGAACAAGGCTTGACAAGGAAAAGCAGCGGTGATCACTTGTCACTCCAAACAACAAGCTTCTCCTTGCGCCACCTACATTTTTCGGTGCAACAGTTGATGCAAAAGTGACGGTTTTTGCAATTAGCTGAGCCAACATTGCCATCAACTAAGTACAGTAATCTAGGATACTGGTGTTCGGTTTGTAGCAATTCGTCCTCGCGAAACTTCCACTTCATATTTTCATCTCTGATGATATTGAGCCACCCAAGTTGGGTGGTTGTTGCTTTGCGTTGTCGAATTGTGGTTTGACCATTCTGTCTGGTCTTGTCGTCCCGTCATCATACCAGGCCAGCAATCCATGAAGCCTTGGAATGTAGCTTGTGCTCAGCTCGATGGCGCTCGCCTTCCCCTCTTTGGCATAGGCACTAATATCCATGAACCTTCCAAGTAAGTTGGAAGGCCGTTGGTTTGCGCTATCGAGCAGTGCTCAAGCTGACGTTCATGCCGTGGAATGTCTCAGTACTCCCTGTCAGTTTTGTGCTAGATTGTGCACCTCTGATTGTTCAAAATCTGATTTAGTTGGTGGACTCGATCGCATAACTAACGTGTTATTTGTGCCCACAATTTCCCAAGTTACAAAGTCATTATTCTTATAATTAAACTGCACTTCAATATTGAGCAATGCAGGCATACCCTGAGAAGGCCCGTAGATCAACTAAGCAATAATCTTATCAGAATAAATATTAGAGTGCATGTACGGGCAATGACTAGGGACTAGGTGAATTCCTCAGTAGAAACATATTCCTAGGTAGCGCAAGCCAGCACAAGGCATACGAAACAGGAGCAACACGAAAAGAGGTGCTAAAATTAATAGTATGGGAAGATGATACGAGTTGTTTCACTTACTAGTGCTTGGCGAATCCATTGCTGCACAGCAGAAGAAACAACCGCCGTCAGTTTGGCTGCAGGTACTAGGTGAAGACTGCTAAGCGTCGTGGCTGAAGCCAAGGCAATACTGAGCGACATTGTTCTTGTTCAGATGTTCTCACGGTCACGTACGTACGTGCAGACGATGATGATGCAGCGCGCGTGGTATCAACCTACGAACTATGTCTTTTTTCTCTTTTTCTTTACATGTGTATGTTCAAATGCCCAGCTCAAAAAAAAAATAATACTGAAAGAAAGTAATACTAATACTGAAAGACAATGGTACTGAGACTAGGACAAACGTGACAACTACTGAGCAGAGGCAGCGCAGAGACGCAGCACAGATGGTAGAGATGTAAGGTGGCCTCTAACTAGACGTGCTACGCCTACGCCTCCGCTGAGTGCGCGTGACAGTGGTTCTGCCTTCCTGTTAGCATAGAATTAGAAAGTATAGTGGTAAATGAAATCCGCGAGGGACTAGCATTCTCTGCACAGCGCTATGGCTCGCTGCGCTATCGCAATGTGTATTGTCACGCCACTGCTGTCCATGGAGTTGGATTTCATTGGCCAACAGATGTGTATCAGTGCGCGAAATGGCCAGCTAACTGTGGAAGTTGATATAGAAACAGAATAATCCCAAAGCCTAGCCCCCGAGTGCAACACGTGTTTAACGTTAGTGGCTGGCGACCGCGAATTACGCTGCATGACGCAACATACTTAACTTGAGTACAAACATTGTTACAAAATTCGACTGGAAACTTTCTTTGGTTTTTTTGGGGTTTTTTTTTGTTGCTAAAAGCCATAATGGTGCACGTAATGGGAACATGCAACAACCATGGTGGTGGGGGCCAGGCGCTCCGTCGGCCAACAGTCGTACAGTGTTACCTGGTTACTGGTGTTGCCCTGTACAGTGCAAAGCCTGTCAGCACCAAGTACGACTGGTCGATCGTACGTGAAGCTAGCCGCCAACCGGCCACAGGAAGCCCGCAGATCTGCGTGGAGGTAAGAAAATAACACGCAGAGTTGTATTCGTTGGGGGCATCAATGTCAACTGCATGCAGTGCTGATGATCTTGTTGCGTACTGTAGAAAGAGGAATGTGGAAGTTAGTTACTGGCTGTAGACTGATCCCCTCCAGAACAGTGTACGGCACGTTGTACGCACATCTGACAGTTGCTGAGCATGACGAAAGAAATGTTCTGGAAAACGATTTCTGGTCCGAGCATCTAACAACAGCACGAGAATGGAAGTTTAAGAACCCACCCCTCCCCGAGAAATCATAAACTGTGATGTTGAATCCACACGCACCCATCTTTTTCCCCCCTTAGACCACATCGACACCATCATCTAGTAATAGTGTGTCAGGGCAACTGAACCCAAATGCACCTACCTTCACTCTCCCATACGATACCTCAGCCTTCATGCCAAACAAACATCCCCATCATATGCGGCTAGCCACAACCAATGCTTGCAGCTGGTACCCAAAGGCCGATGAAATTAATAACACATTTGGTACTTCAGACATGGACATATTAGGCATCACCGAAACCTGGCTAACTCAGAAAATTCCTAACTCTGTATTATTGCCAACTGCCGCTTTTGACATATTGCGAAGAGACCGCCCATCTCATGTCGCTCTGCGTGGCGGTGGTGTTGCTTTCTTACTCCGACCAGGACTAGCCTAAGTCAGACGAGCAGACCTCGAGCCTGCCAACACCAACCTTGAAATCCTATGCATTCAACTTTAAGGGGGCAGCCTACCCATAAATTTCATATGGCATTCAATTGACCGTAACTTTGGTGTTTCTCAGTGGATTTGAGTGAAATTTTGACCACACACTCCTGCCACTATGCTGGCCCTCAGGACATGATTTACAAGTTCTTGCGCCTCACTGACAGGCTTTCCAGGCCGGAAAAACTCAAATTTCCGGCATAGTGCCACGGTGTGCGAGCCACCCAGGAGCCAAACAAATGCATTTACATTTTTTTCACATTTTCGTGCCCATTCTGTCCGTGCGCGGGACCCAAACCTAAAACAAGTCCAGAAGCAGCCATGGGTGGTGGGGTAGGGCCCCTCAACGTGGCCCTGGAATCTGTCACAACGGAACGAGTGGGCGTTCTCTCGCGGACTCCCACAGACCCAAGTCAATTTTTGAATTTTTTAGGTTTAGGGTGTGCTACGAGGTCGTACCTTTGATACAACATCCAGTGCTGGGACCTCCACAGCAAGCCATTTCCACAGCGCTGCACACCAAATCCAGGATGCCCTCAGAAACCGGCAAAGACTGCCACTCACGTTTCACTACTGCCTAGTACTGAATCCTACCTGACTTCTTGACACGACTCAAACTTGCCAAAGTCACTAAATCAACGTCAACTACAATAATCAAGCCACATATCTGCAACGTCACGAGGGTGCTGGCAAAAGTCCTGCTGCACGGCGGCGGGCTTCGCCCGCCGCCGTGCAGCCCAATACGTGGTTTTTTAACGTGATTTTTTGGACTTTTTTGGACTTGGGGCAAAATTCTGCACACTTTCGCGTGTTTCCATGATACGACAAGTTGCGCACGGTCTGCTCACATTCAAATACAGTGCTGCCAACAAATGACAGCATGCAACAAAAAAATCTTTCCTTGCAAGGGCACATTTTCGGCCATAACTCTTGAACGGCTGGTCAGATAGGGACACAATTTTCAGAGAATTTGCAGCTATTCATGCTCTTTCAACTGACGTAGCACTCAATATGAATTTACAAATTCGATTTTTCAGCGAATTTTTGGGTAGTCTGCCACCTTAAGGGGGCAGCCTACCCATAAATTTCATATGGCATTCAATTGACCGTAACTTTGGTGTTTCTCAGTGGATTTGAGTGAAATTTTGACCACACACTCCTGCCACTATGCTGGCCCTCAGGACATGATTTACAAGTTCTTGCGCCTCACTGACAGGCTTTCCAGGCCGGAAAACTCAAATTTCCGGCATAGTGCCACGGTGTGCGAGCCACCCAGGAGCCAAACAAATGCATTTACATTTTTTCACATTTTCGTGCCCATTCTGTCCGTGCGCGGGACCCAAACCTAAAACAAGTCCAGAAGCAGCCATGGGTGGTGGGGTAGGGCCCCTCAACGTGGCCCTGGAATCTGTCACAACGGAACGAGTGGGCGTTCTCTCGCGGACTCCCACAGACCCAAGTCAATTTTTGAATTTTTTAGGTTTAGGGTGTGCTACGAGGTCGTACCTTTGATACAACATCCAGTGCTGGGACCTCCACAGCAAGCCATTTCCACAGCGCTGCACACCAAATCCAGGATGCCCTCAGAAACCGGCAAAGACTGCCACTCACGTTTCACTACTGCCTAGTACTGAATCCTACCTGACTTCTTGACACGACTCAAACTTGCCAAAGTCACTAAATCAACGTCAACTACAATAATCAAGCCACATATCTGCAACGTCACGAGGGTGCTGGCAAAAGTCCTGCTGCACGGCGGCGGGCTTCGCCCGCCGCCGTGCAGCCCAATACGTGGTTTTTTAACGTTCTTTTTTGGACTTTTTTGGCCTTGGGGCAAAATTCTGCACACTTTCGCGTGTTTCCATAATACGACAAGTTGCGCACGGTCTGCTCACATTCAAATACAGTGCTGCCAACAAATGACAGCATGCAACAAAAAAATCTTTCCTTGCAAGGGCACCTTTTCGGCCATAACTCTTGAACGGCTGGTCAGATCGGGACACAATTTTCAGAGAATTTGCAGCTATTCATGCTCTTTCAACTGACGTAGCACTCAATATGAATTTACAAATTCGATTTTTCAGCGAATTTTTGGGTAGTCTGCCACCTTAAAATGGCCATTATTTTCTGCTGTTATCGGCCACCAAGGCAGGATCATTCAACATTCCTCTGGCTTGCGTGAGTCCATCTCTTCCATTACGGACACTACGGCTTCCATTATCATCCTCGGTGATTTTAATGCTCGGCACAATGAATGGTATAGGCAGGACCCGAACACTGCTGCTGGAAGATGCCTTGTCGAACTGCTGGATGATACTGGTTTTACACAACTTGTACGCGACCGCCCAACGCGTTTCTCCGCCGCAGGTCAGAGCTCTTCTCTCCTGGACCTTGTTCTCTGTAACCAACCATTCCTCATCCACAACCTCACCACACTTCCCCCTGCTGCAAGGATTACGTATCCAGCTGTGTGCTACAAAGCATCGCCTCACCATGACGTAATGTCAGTGGATCCATGCAGTCCGGAGCACTATACAAGTGATAATACAATGGCATGTACTCACGATTGAGTGACAGTAGCTCTTATAATGCTGGTTCGCACTTCGCGGCCTCGTCATTTCAGCATTGCAGACGCTGGGGTAGGTTAGCTCTGCTCTCTCTGTGAAACGTTACTGGAAGACACACGGCTATTTTGTGGAAGACAGTTTATTGTAGCGTACAGGACAATTACTTTCAAGTTTCAACGCCATTCTTTACGAAAGGAAACAGAAGAACCGTCTGATGCGATAGCAGAAGGAGAAACAGACTGAACAGGTTTTTCAGTTGGAGATTTTGAGTATTGCGAGATGGCGGTAGACAATTACCGGTACCGATAACTGTAATGGTTGAATACATGTGTGAAGGCGAAACTGGACGTTCTTGGACACTGGAATAATGACTACTGAAAATCTGCCGTGGGTAAGTTCTGTTTGTGATCTCTTTCACTGGGACCGTTATAATTTCTTTTCCAATTGGCTATAACAGTACGCCTTAGTGGAGTGAGTACTATTATCACCATACACACTTAGCGAGCTCCACTGGAAATACCTTGGCTTACAGTCAGTTTCAAAAAGATTAGCAATCCTGGTGATCGCCCGGGGAGTTTGCCGTCTTACCGTATGAGCGCTCGAGCGCTGCCTGGAAAAACTCACTGTGAACTCGAAGAAATATTCCGCGCGAAAGCATGAAAAATGACAACTCACTCAGGTCGATGTCGGTACAGTCGTGTACGTCTGGTTCACAACAAACGAGTTCTTCCTCGTATCGATTATGGAGTCAGAGAGGACATGTCGAAAGTGTAGTCAATGCCGAGGCTGACGAGCGGCATGGGTCCCAATATGTTTTGTGACCAAATGGTTTCTTTGAGCTGCGATGCAATTTACTCTCACCATGTGACGAAAACGACATCGACACAGACTCATCCCCAAGGCCCTGACTTGGCGAAGCTATTCGTATGACTTCCACAACATTTTGAGAAAAGCAGACGCCTGTGAAAGCTGATAGAAGACGGCGTTGACTTCTAAATTCAAATAAATTGGCGATCTTGAAATACTAAAATAATTCTCAAGAAGTTTAATCGATCGATCGATGTGCCGTTGTATTCAAAGCTACAGCGCAATGACTTGCGTATTCACTCACACCGTTTCAGTGTTGTCGGTGTGTTCACATGGCGTGAGCCAGTCAAGTGTCAGTCAGTTCGGGAGGAAGCGGGAGCTCCAACAACAACAACCGTGAACAACAACAAGTCTGCTTGATCACCAAAAAACAATGAAAAAAAGTGTGAGTTGAAGATAGGTTGGGATTTGAACTCACAACTTCATGGTCAGCAGACAGCATCCATAACCACAAGGCCAGAAAGGAAAAGATAAATCGTGGGTTTTGATAGAAAAATCGATACTGGCTTCCAGGGCAAATTGTAAACCATGGGAAAAGGCCGGAAACCTGGCCGAAATTCTAACTCCTTAACGGCTGGTCCAATTGTTCCGAAACCTTCACAGAACAATTTGCCGTGCCCTAACCAGCCATTTTATGTACTTCGTTGTCCAATTTTCCCTTATCTTCATACTTTTTAAGACCAAAACCTGATTGCTAATCTTTTTGAAACAGACTATAGGCTTAGATACACCGTCACCAGTGCACCCAATACTCACTAGTACATCATGCATGTACCTGCACTAGATCATAGATATGGAAGTGCATTGCTAGCTGCAAAATGGCGTGTGAGCAGTTGCTTTGCCATCGTCTTCAGAACGTTTGACAGCATTAGTTTTGGTAACTGCTATTGCTCAGTATTGGTCAGAACTAGTTTGGGAGACGTGTGGGCGTACAGTGCTGTACTGTCCGGCGCCAAAGGAATGTTATGTAGCCCGCTAGAACGACCAGCCCAGCAATAAGCAGCATGAACCAAAAACTCTTTGTTACCGCTGCCACCTGGAATTCTCTCCCCACTGACATTAGAACCACCCAAAATAGTCATTGCTTTGTGTCTCGTGTCCGTACTATCTTTGCCAACACCCGCTTCGAACCCGCTGGTTTCATTCCTTCTAGAGTTTCTATAACATAGTAAAGAATGGTATGGCTGATTCCTACAGTATGCATTTGTTATAATCCTTCTTTTTCTCAATCTATAATTATGTTATAATTTTTCAGATATATTCCCAGTAAGCCATGAACGGAGACCCCCTCGGCCTTTGGGGAATCCATAAATAAAATAAATAAAAAAACAAAAAAAACAAGCTCAGTATACCAATGATTATGTATCACTGTGACTCAACTGTGCATAGACTGTAATGCATGCAAATAGGAACGGTTTAGGCTACGACTCGAGGCTAAACTCTCTCAGCCCTAGTTCTTCAGCGACTGACAGTATTGACTACTATTGTAGCCGTCTTGATGTCATCTGAGACAATGTAGCTAAGGTAAGGAATGAGAAAGGTGATAGACAGTGCAAGGACGTTGAGTTCTCGAAGTTAGCCGTGGCCGTCCTCTGCCGTGGTCCTCTGTCCTGCATCATCACTTTCTTATAGCTAACATTCTTGGGCGTTCGCTGTGATAGGGCTGATCGAAAACTGCGCGAGGCCGTCTTGATCAGGAACACACACCCACCGGTTAACACGAGCACCGGATGGGACCTTCTATCATAACGAGGTGTATTGAAAGATGGGCGAATAATTACAATGACAGTACTACTACTACTAGTAACCTGATGTGACACATTTTTTCTTCTCACCTTTGCATGCATGTACGTCTTGATGTACAGTCAACTTCGCTTATAACGACTGCGGATATAACGACAATTCGCGAATAACGACAGAATTTCCATATCCAGAGCAAAGTCCCATCCAACTGTAATACATATAATGAGACTTCGGGTATAACGACACTTCGCGAATAAGGACACTTTTCTGATGCCCCGCCGAGTGTCGTTATAAGCGAAGTTGACTGTAACCTGACTTGACACTTTTTACCTCCTAGCCTCAGTATGCATGTGCTTCACCTTGGCTGCTTAGCGGCACCTTGGGTTTCTCACCTGTGCCGTGGTGTGGGCTCCCATTGACACTTCTCCCCTCCTTCGGATCCAGAGGACTTACACCCTTTTGGCGGAACGCCCTGTATATAAACTGCTGCTTTGTAGCTGGCACAGTATCGTTGTTCAGTTACCTGATGATGGCCATGTGCCGAAATGCTAACTGTTTAATAATGGAATTGGTTCAAATTTGCAGTGAGACTGGAATGGGTGTGTCCACTCAAACTTCGTTTCTATTATGAAGCTGCAGGAAGGCTCAAGACTTCTTTTGACATAGTTGAATTTGCAACTAAAAAGTAAAAAGGAGCACCACGGCCAACGACGAGATTGCATTTCCAAAGGTACTGGAATTGCCAACACAGCAGCCTCTGTTGCTTCTTGCGCTGGCTCGACACGCCGATTGTGCAGATTGGGAGGCAATCACCATCAACAAACGGACGTCTGAGGTAGATCAAGACTGAGGATCGGCTGAAGACCAGTAAGCAGTCAATTACTGATGGTGGCACAAAACTGTGCGGTATGGACCATAAAAGTGGGGACCAATCAATTTTACCGGGCACCGAGTTCTAGCCGCGCTTGGTCGGCTAGCAGCCAGGGAGTCAACTTAACTTAAGGGAGAGCTTCAAAGCCCAGGAGCCCTGTCTACGCTTGGGTGAAGTGAAGGCTGCATCCCACCACCAGCTTGCGTAAAGTCACAAAAAGTTTGAGTTTCAAAGTCTGAAGAAAATTTCGAATGGTCTCTGCTGGGATGGCAGCTACAGTGTACACCAAAGCTCAGTGGTCAAGCATGGCTGGCCTCTGGACTTTGCCAGGGGCCAGCCATGCCCTGACCACTCCCTGGTTTGATTCCTGGTGGTGACAGTCAATTTTGTCTTGAGATTTTTCTCTTTTCCATTCTCTCAACTTTTGAATATCATAAATAATAATATATATTTTACGAGAGAGCTTGGAAGCTCAGGGCCCTACGCTATGCTTTGTTACTTAGCTCATCGTGCATGTTGTGGGAACTGATGGAAATGTTTCCTGGAACGGCGCTGACTCTGCCGAGCACGCGCGTTCTGGAGTCGACGGGATCCAGTCTCTGCCGACGTTTCCTGTGACCGGCGCTGACTCGCCCGTTCACGCCTATTTTGGAGACGACGGGATGTCTCTTCCAAAGTATGTTTTTACTGACGCATCCTATCACCTATTCGGCAACTAAAATCCATTCTAATTTCATTTCCTCCTCGTCTCCCTATTTCTTTCCAGAAAGTCTCTCTATACATCAGGGAGTCGTACTGTATTGGCAGCTACCCTAACGGGTCACGCCTTCCACCACCCAAGCATGGGTATGATGAGGGACAGTGGCAACAGAAACAAAATAACAGCAAGCAGGGAGAGAAAGCAAGAGAAAGACGGCGATAGAAGTACATCTGGTGTGCGACGTATAGAAAAGAGAGATGACAAGAGATGCGCACAAAATAGGAAACAATAATTATTTTTGCAGTTCCGAAACAATCAACCAGGTGATGGAGTGTGGGCACCCGAAGTCCCACCTGGACTCCACTGGAAGAACATCCCACGCAGGGATATCAGCGATAGGCCAAGCGTTGAAAAACAGCCATGAGGACACATCGTCTAGAAGTCCACCGCGCTCGAACTGAAATTGCAGGTTCAAACAATTTCCCACGCGGCGTCAGGCAGTGTAACTCTTCTCCCTGCATCACCATCCATCTCCAGCAACCGTCTCCACTCACAGCTCATGCCTCTACCACCACTGTTTTCCTCCGAGCTTCGCAGTTTGAAACCATTCGGGGGTCAGCTACACCACCGCGAATGGAGAGACGAGGACGACAACGGTCGTGACTGAAAAGACACTGCCTTGGCGACCGCGTCGCGGAACCCTCGCCCCAGCAAATTCAGAAATACGCCAGGGGCAACTCTGGTGGACCCAGAGCCACCCCCTTGGCAAGACTAGTAAGAGGAACGACTGAAAACTCAGATTAAACGGAGCTACGAAAGGTGCAACCGTCCCCTTCAAGCACAGTTGCAACACACAGGGAGTCGTATACATGTGTTTGTAGCCAGCTGTGTTTGATGGCACGGTACGGTACGGGACAGATACGGGAGCCAGCAAATGGCCAGCTGTGCGATACGGTACGGGACAGATACGGGATAGCGCCAGGCGTGACACAAACAAACAAACAAACAAACACCAAATTAAAGCTGTGTGGACCCTGGCTAGCGCCAGACGTTACTGAAGTAACGTCTTCTGCATAGCTACGGGAATTACTAAATATACATCAGTACATACACCCAACGTCATCGACACAAACTGTACATGCACGGGCAATAACAATCGCCCTCGTACAGTGTATGTGCAGATGGTGATAGTGGCTCAAAATGTTTCTTTCGCGTCACAAAAAAAGTGTTTGCATGGCCTATATGGAGGAGGGCTAGCTCTGCTCTCTGAATGTCTTTGACTTCAGTGGAAGAAATACTTCTACCTCGTGTCTATGGAACGGTTTGTTGTACTTGCTGTGTTTGCTCTGCGTGATTACGATCATTGGGACATGAAAGGAATCAAGTAACGGGGAAAGAGACGAGATATTCTTGGACATTCTTAGAAGGACTAATACACAGCTTTCGTGGGTTAGCATTGTTTGTTATCCCATTCGAAACTATGATCCCTTTGACAAATTTTATTCTATTTCCAAACTTCAAACTTCATTCTTTTTTTTAAAACTTGCTGTACTAACGTGTGTGTAACAGTGCGCACAGAGCACGTGACAATGGCAACCATGTTACCATGGTAATATTACCAACAAGGCTAGGTAGCGGATACTACAGTGTCAATGGCACCAACAAAAAAAAAAGAAAAAAAAATATTCAAAGGATCCTTTCCAAAAAAAATATCATGATTATTAATTTGTACGTACACTGTGCCATCTAAACAAATGCGAACTGGGTCGCTCGTAGCAGGTTTGAGGAGCTGCTAGCATATTATGCTCTAGTAAGATCGATGGAAAGAATTTAATCGTATCGACGTCACGCTGGGAAATTGCAGTGATTGGCTACATACACTTCACACAGTTACACACTACTACGGTAGTAGGCACTTCAGTCACGTGACAGAACCTGTCAAAATTTGCTGAGGTGAGAGTGCGTACTTGCGTGGCACCAGTCAAGTGCATGCGCTAAACTGTATAGGTACGCACTATGCTTCGTTGTACGGGCTGATAGTTGGGCGCATCGACATCGTGTTGCTCTGACGTTCAGCTTTCAGTAGATCCCGCATACGTCATAGTGCGTACATTTTTGCGAGTTGTAGATCACGTACACAACCAGCAAAGAGTTTTTTCACAAAGAACTGTAGTACTAGTACCAATACATGGTCCAACAAACGGCTGGTACAAATACAATGGTACAGTAGTAAAAAAGTATTTTCCTCCCCCATGGCCCACTACTACTATTACTACTGCATGTAGTCAGAAGAGCTCATGTTTTCCCATTGACTTGACTAGACACGTGAGTCGTGACTGACCCCCGACTGCGTGGTACATGATTGTACACTGTATGTATGGTATTAGATATTTTATGATATCAAACCAACAACATAATTATGTACTCTGTAGTGGGGCATACTTTTGGCGTAATATTAATAATAACCGGCTCGTACCGGATCGTGTCATTACAATATTGCATACACTGGCGTGGTTTAGCTCTGCATGATAGTACCTGTCGGGCTCAACGCAGGGAGCGATTTTAGTCTCCCCGAGATCCACTCACGGGTCAAGTACTACCTCATCTTTAGTCTTTATGTCTTTGTTTTGGCTTCTCCAGCAGTGTGCCATGTAGCTTCGCCTCACCGTGTTCCGTTTGTGGACGTGATTAGTTGCGAGAACTGCCGCCGCGAACACACACACACACACACACCACACACACACACGTTTTTGCATTTTGGGGGGTAAACCTCGCATTTTCTTGATCTTGGTCGTCCGCCATCTTGGAGTACGAAATATCAGGGAAAGGATCCGTGGGCGCAAACTCTCCCGCACAACAGCTCTAGCTTTCGTTATGTCATCGGGCACCCTGTGGCTGAGAAAGCAGTGATAAAAGGATTGTGCGTAGCGACATAAGACGCAATGGGCATGATGTCAATGAGTACTTGTAGTTAATATGCCAACAAAGAGAGTGTCGTCATTGACCCAAGGTCGGTAGTGCATCCCAGACCACGCCACCACTCCCCTTATTCACACGTGCTGCAGCTGGGCTTATTCTCCTGGCTCGAAATGTGTCCGTGGTGTCAGAACAACATTGCTGGCGTTGAGAACGGTTAGCTCTGCTGTCTGTATTTCTTTGACTTTTGTGGAAGACGCGCATCTATTTTGTGTCTATACATGTATGTATGTAACAGTTTATTGTAGCGTACAGGCCGTTAATAATACAGTCAAGTTACAACACCATTATTTAGGAAAGGAAACAGTAGAACGTTGAGGCGATAGTTCTCTCTCTCTATCTCTCTCTCTCTATCTCTCTCTCTCTCTATGTCTCTCTCTCTCTCTCTCCCTCTCTTTCTCTCTCTGCTATTGGCGCGCCTGGTTGTGATGAAGCCGAGACCCAAGGTCGGTAGAGCATCCCAGACCACGCCATCACTCCCCTTATTCATGGCTCACACATGACGGGTTTACGTGGCTCTAGTAAAAAATAAATAAAAAAATAAAGTAGAAGCTGGCCGCACGGGTTGTTCAGTTGGAGATTTTGAGTATTGCAAGATGGCGGCAGACAAGTGGCACCGGTACCTGTACATACATATTATTATAGGTTCAATTTTCGTCTGATTCTCAATTCAGTTAGTATAACACAGAGATAAGAAACAGAAACTGCTCTTTCTTCTGTCTGTGGATGCGTGCATATTAAAGGAGAGGCTGGACGTTCTTGGACCTTGGAAGAAGGGCAACAGCACAGCTGTCGCGGGTAAGTTCTGTTTGTTATCTCTTTCACAGGAGAGTTCTAAATTCCTTTCCAACTGGATGTTAGAGTATGGCTTTGAAGAGTGAGTACTATTATCGCAATACACACTTAGCGAGCTCCACTGGAAATACCCTAGATTTTAGATAAGCCTTGATTGGTTGAAAACAATCATGTTGTTTGGTTGCCAGCATTTTCCACGGCGGAAGACGCACTGTATTCGAAAACAGTGCATTTCACGACAACCTCTGCCAACCGTGGATGGTCGTAGTAAAGAGCACTGTTTTCGAACACAGTTCGTCTTCCGCCTTGCAACATGCTATCAACCAAACAAATACCTTAGAGTTAGATGTATCGGTGTGCTAAGGAAACTTGCTACATGTACTACCGGTAGATAGTAGATAATGAGGTGCACTGCTAGCTTCAAAATGGCGCTCGAGCAGTCGCTCCGCCAACGTCTTCAGAACGTTTGACGGCATTTGCTATCGCTTTGCTATCAGCTATAGGTCAGTACTAGTTGGGAGACGTGTGGGCGTACATTGCAGTAATGTTTGGCGCCACACAACTGTAGCGCGGAAGAACAACCAGCCTGGTATCAAGCTCATCAAGCTCAGTACATGACGTGTGTGGGCGTAGAGTGCAGTGATGTCTGGCGCCGAAGAATGTAGCTTGTTAGAGCAGCCAGCCTAGCATCAACCTCAGTATCATTACACACTGTCACTCAACTGTGCATAGACTGTAATGCATGGAAGTAACAGTTGGAACGATAGACTACGACTATGCACGAGTACGAGGCTGCAACCACATTACTCATTAGGTACAAAAAGTAACAAAATCACATACAATTACAAACGTCGTTATAGTAGAATTCGTCATGGCAACGGGCAAGAAATGCAAAACGCGCTTTGAAGGTTTTCAGCAACCAGCGCACCCCTGTACGGTGCCTGGAAAGCCATGTTTGTCGTTTTCGCGTTCCATCTCCCACCCATGCTCACCACTGGCCATGCTGTTTGACTTGATTTTACGGCCTTTTCTCCCGCTTGCTGGCGGTTCTTTGATGGATTTAGATGTTTTTAGGCTATTTATCTATTATGTGGCTGCGATTGTGGTTTTTTGCTTCTACTCATTCCTGGAAAACCACCACGGTGGTGAGTGTGATTGCTATGGTAGACCACTACCCCATGTACTGAACAGTTGCTTTGTGAGTGAAAAGCACCACTCCCTGCTCAATACACAGTGTTTCGGAGAATTCACCCCTCATCAGTTGAGCTTGAGTAGGCTGAGGAAGATTGTGCCTGAAGAGCACCACTTACATAGTGCTCTCCAGGAACAAACATCACCAGGGATACAAACTTACTTCTAACAAACTTGTCCGTTTGCAGCGCGACAAACACCTCGTGAACACTAGATACATGTAGTCTGAGTGGAACTGTCGGTGCATGAAAAGCGGTCGTTAAAGTCATGCCCTACCACATGCCGATTCAAGCGTTTATTGAAAGTTTACTTTCATGGCTAATGCTAGGATGTTCCCTATCCCAAGAGTTCTCCATACTCACTGTTTTCTTTACTCCACCTACCCAGGTTATCTTAGATTTTATCCGCTCGGGGATGATTGCATGTTCTTGGATTTGCAATGCATTCATCAAACAAACACAGAATAGATGTACTTCGGAATCTCACAGCCTAGCATTCCCCTCTAGTTGGCCTGACCTAGCACATCTCAACTCTCACGCCCATTGAAAGTCTACTTTCATGACCAAAGTTGATGATCTAAGGGGAGATTCCTAGACTCACCGTTTTCTTCACTCCCCATAATCCAGGATAACTAATCTTGTTCTTAATCTTTCATCCCTTTCCATCGTCATCATAACATTGGGCATGATTGCACGTTTGACTTGCGATGTAAAATAAAAGCAAAAAAACCGACTATTGAGTATTGTAGACTCCAGTTCTAGTAACTCCCAAGACATTATTATTCCCATAGGCGTAACGATGCAGAAAACGTAACGGTAGTAGCCTAAGTAGTAGGGTCTGGCGCCAGCTAGGATTCTGCACGCTTGGTTGCCGCTTGCGTACCCTTTGAAGGACCCTGTTACACCTAGGGCCAGGGGCAGAGCTACAAAATGTGGAGCTGAGACTAGGATAGGCGCGAGCCGGCGTTCATCCGGCCGTGACACAGGTGAGCTGTGTGAGCTCTGTCCCGGATGAACGTAAGTCGTTGGCTCGCCACTTAGCAGGGGCTGTGCTCCTGTTGGTGACGTACAATATTGTGAAGGTCAATGTAAATCCAGTCGCGTCACTCGAGTACGCGCTGGGCCATGGGGGTTGCGCAGCCTTAGGCCAGCGAACACTGACATGAGACATGGCACAAGGCGCAAACTTGAGTGGCGCGACTGGATTTCATAACCTCTTTTGGGCCTTTTGTGTGAAATACTAATAGTGTCGTACATCCTTGGGTTGGTCCCTCTCCGCTGACTAAAGGGAACCTATTAATTCAATCCATTCTATTTCCGGCATATGCGAATATGTGGGTTGCCATTGTGCGGCTGACATTGCCGCGGAAATGCAAATAAATAATAATAACTAATTCATTTGCAATGCTCTAACCACTGAGCTATGGGACCAGGCTGAACCTAGAAGGCGCTGACAAATCTTTCACTCCAAAGGCAGCTCACAACACGTGCCACACATACTGATGGCACTTGGGTCTTTTTTTCCCTCCCCCAGGGGACCAACCACGGTCAGTTTCTGGAAACTACCAGAGGTGAAAGAAAGTGATTAAATTTGGAAAGGATTGGGAGAACTTTAAATTCAAATGATCAGTCGGGGAAGTGAACTGCCTGAAAAGAGAAAAAAACGCCAGACCCACCAGGACGTTTTTTTCTCTTTTCAGGCAGTTCACTTCCCCGACTGATCATTTGAATTTGAAGTTCTCCCAATCCTTTCCAAATTTAATCACTTTCTTTCACCTCTGGTAGTTTCCAGAAACTGACCGTGGTTGGTCCCCTGGGGGAGGGAAAAAAAAAGAAAAAAAAAGACCCAAGTGCCATCAGTATGTGTGGCACGTGTTGTGAGCTGCCTTTGGAGTGAAAGATTTGTCAGCGCCTTCTAGGTTCAGCCTGGTCCCATAGCTCAGTGGTTAGAGCATTGCTCATGACAAGCAGGGTCCCAGGTTCGAGTCCTGGTGGGTCTGTACAGAGTAGACCAGGGAGTCGTACAGCACCGGTATAGGGCTTGCTAGTGATGACGTCAAAACGGCCAAGGAGTAGTAAGTTGACATCAGATTTCTATTTTTGGATCCACTAAGGTGTGACTTTGCTATTGCCTAAGTATGTGGGTGCATAGAGGAGGACAGCCTCCGTCGCAGCCTCTCAACTGGGTCCCCAACAGTCGCCGCGCAGTCACTGCAGGTGTCCGTTGACCGACTGCATGAGTGGGGTCGTACATGGAAAGTGATGTTTGAACCGACCAAATCCCAGGCCATGACAGCCACCCTCAGACGCACCGGCTTAGATCTCCCCCCACTCCTGTTTGGTGGCACACTGGTGCCCGAGACAACCACCATCACCCTCCTTGGTGTGAAGGTGGACGCAAAGTTGACCTTCAGCGATCACCTACGCTCCGTAGCCACCCGTGCACGCCAACGGCTTGGGGTCCTAAACAGAGCCGCCCACATACTCACCCCCGCCGGCCGGACGACCGTATACAAGGCGTTCGTACGGCCAGTCATGGAGTATGCGCCTCTTGTATGGATGGGGGCTGCGCAGAGTCACCTCCAGCGTCTGAACAATGTTCAGCGCCGCGCGCTTTATGCTATCGGCCCTGGGGCACACCTACCCAGCCTGGCCATCCGCCGCACTGTTGCCTCGCTTGCCTGCCTGTACAAGCTGCACTACTTGCCTGGTCCTCCGCAGCTGCTCTCTGTGTTGCCACCGCGCCACATCATCTCTACCAACCCCAGAACTCGCAGCGAGCACGGTGCTGTCAGTGGCCATGACCACCAGCTCCAACACCAGCTGCCTGCATCTGCCCCGCTGGCACTGAAGCGCTCGTTCCCACACTGCAGCATCAGCGATTGGAACTCCCTCCCTGCCGCTCTCCTATCCCAGCCTCCCCACAGCAAGAGAATGCAATCATTCAAAACGAATGTTTACCGCCATCTTCGCAGCACAAACTGGCTCTGGGCAGTCGATTCCCTATGAATACTGTATGACGCTAAGACAGTTTCTCCCCCACAATCGCTCGTGTTAAGCCTTGGGTTTTTGCATCTTTCTCACCTGTACAGCTCTATCTTCTTCTTTTTTCATTGTTTTTGGTGCGTGTTTTTGGCCGTGACGCCGAGACCTCAGGTCGGCAGAGTCATCAATGCCCCACCATCACTGCTGCGTCTCGGTGTAGCGCCTGCTCATTAGTTGTCACGTTTGTCCTAGTCTCCGTACCATTGTCTTTCCTTATTCTTTTCGAGCTGGTTATGTGAACGTAGTAAAAAAAAAAAAAAATAGCAATCCACTCATGTCGAATGCAGGTGTGACTTTTATTTCGCCACCAGTTGTAACCCCGCCCCCAGTAGCCAAATCAGTCAGTTTCACTGGTTACATCACCTTGCTGTGAGTAAGACGGCTTGAAATGTGCTTGGATCCATACAAAAACTGGATCCAAGTGGATCCATTTTTTGAATTTTTGAAATTGGTGCTATGCTGTGACGTAGCACTTTCAAGCCCTATTTTACGACTACATTACAAGTCAACTGTAGACTGTACATCGCTGTACATCGATGAGCATGAACTCGGGTGCGTAGCCGCTATGACCGCACAAACTCTGGCCTTGGCGGCATCGCCATGTTTTCAAAATGGTGGTCGACGCTTTTTGAATTTTGTATGGTCGTGGTGAGCCCTGAATTTTGCGTCGTACACTGTACACTGTACACTGTACAGTGTACTACTACACTAGTCTACACCAGGGAGTAAAAAAGTAAGTACCGTAAAGACTAAAGTACCGTTGATCCGCCCCCACGCCATGTCGCTTCCCAGCTGGGTTTTCGGCAGGGGGCGGGAATTAGATCAAGGCTGCCAAGTGCAGTACGATGTACAACAACGTAGAGGATCAGACTCGATGTGCTGGATTGTGCACATTTTGATCCTGGATTGGCAAGTATTGTGTACAGCAGTGCATGCGTCGGTTCAACATCGTATTTCGTTGTATACGCCGAAGTCGCTTCACAAGGAGAAAATCGACAGGGGGCGGGAATTAGAGAGGGGGCGGATCAACGGTACTTTACGGTAAAAAAAATTTAATTATCGTGTCCGTTCCCGAAGGGAACTCACGACGGCCGCTACCACCCGGTAAATCCTAGCGGGAGATGCAGCGCCTAACGGTGGGGGTGAGTGGATAAGTCTCACAACCACTGGCACAAGTGCCGAGAACGACCCCATTAGCTGCATCCATGTAGTACCAGGGAGTAGTACAATACATTCAGTTGGCAAGTGAGTTTGGCGTCTCCAGCTGGCTCACTTGTCGTCCGCTATCCCGTCATGCGGCTATCCAAAAGCGAGTTCGGCGATGGTTTGGCACTGCGCTATGGCTGGCGGCCTTCTCGCTTACCGTCAACCTGTGTCTGTGGAGCCAGTTTCACAGTAGCCCATGCCCTGACATGCAGCACCGGAGGTTTCCCGTCACTTCGACACAATCAGGTGCGGGACATCACTGCCTCGATATTGAAACGTGTCGCCAATAGTGTCGCCATCGAGCCACACTTGAAACCGCTTTCTGGTGAGCAGCTCCGCTACAAGACTGCCTCCACAGAAGACCAGGCTCGACTTGATGTTGCGGCGAGTGGTGTTTGGGGAGGTCGGTTCGAGAGAGTCTTTCTCGATATTCGGGTTTTCAACCCCTTTGCTCCCGCAAATCGATCCTCTTCCATCACCGCTTGCTAGCAGCGTCATGAAAGTGAAAAACGGAGGCGATACGAACAGCGCGTCAAGGAGGTCGAGCGCGGAACCTTCATCCCTGTGGTTTTAGCAGCAACTGGTGGTACTGGTCGAGCTGCTGCCGCTCTCCTCAAGAGAATAGCTGCAATGGTCTCCGACAAATCTGGTGAGCCATACTCTGCAGTGATGTCATGGATCCGCTGCAGGTTCAGCTTTGCCCTTCTCCGTGCCGGCGTGGCTTGCCTGCGTGGTGCACGACGGACTGCATTCACACCCGGAGGTGGCTGAGTCATCCGCTCGACTCGCTGTCTCGGCAGCTGCCATACAGCACTAGACACTTGTTTATGCCACGTCATCAATGCTTTTTCTCGTATGGTCCATGTTTTTTATTGTACCATTGTGTTGTGTTTTTTTAGTGTTTATTTGAATTCGGATAGCTCAACAGTACAGAAGTACAACTACAAAGAGTACCGAATAGAAGGCCCCGAGAAGGGGAAACCCCCCCCCAAAAAAAAAAACAGCTACTCCCTGGTCTACACTGCTTCACTGCACTACTGCTATTGCTATTTTCTTCTTTTCTTTTTAGAATTCAACATTAACATTAACATTAACATTAACGTTAACAGGCTCTTTTACGTGCAAAGTTAAAAGCAACACAATGATTAGAAATCAAGAGGGGTAAAAATTTTTTTGATCAAATCTGCTGAAACACGCATACACACAGTACTTGTACAGCAGGCAGGACCCACTTTTCTACCAACGATGGGCGTTTAGAAAGGGTACTACAACTTACTAGAGTACAAGCACTGTAAGTATACTGTAATCACAAATCTACGTAAAGCCGAGTACTGCATGGAGATGACTATTGTATGCACGTGCCGCTGTACATGCACGTGCCACCGCATGGTGCTACTATGCTAAGTAATGACTACTGTTCTACTCGACTGGGTCGCTGACACTATGACCTACGATGTAGTGCTAACGTCTAAGTAAAGGGTGTGGTATTGTCATAGTTATTGAACGCACAAATCCATTATGGGTGGCAGGGTGCTACAAGTTCAACCAAAGCATTTGATGCTCACAGGCACGCGCCGCCAATTAGTTAATGCCCCGCTCACATTCCGTGCAGGCTAGGACCGATAGCAGCAACGGATAGCGTACAGATATAGCACCAGAGGGTGTACAAAAGTTCGGGCTCGGGACAGTGTACGTTCATTGTTGCTTTTTTCTTCTCCAGGGGCAGCTTGAACTATTCAGCTCTCAGACAAGGCATTCACGAAGCTGCTTCGGCCAGAATCGGGTGCGCGCAAGATAGTGAATTGCTTCGTCGATACTAGAAACGGTGAGTGTTCATGATAATGCCCTGTGAATTTGGCTTACATTAGTATAACTAAATAGCAAACCTATTTATAAGGAACACCTACAACGTAGGGACCGATTGTATTTTTCCTTATCAAGGGAGCTCTCTTTAGCAATACGACGTGGAAAGAAGGAAGAACACCAAAGATACAAATAATCTACGTGGAGATAAAAGTTTAGTAATAGCTATGAAAAGTATGAATGCCGCAGACATCACCACGCAACATGACAATTTGTTCAAGGTTTGGTTTTGTGTTCATGAGTTGTTTCTGCACTGTTCATGCCCGTTTGTCACACTTAGTGACTTACTCTTTATTTTAGTTCTCACTTTTTGTAATACTTACCACAAGTTACCCGTCATGTGTCACACTTCTTTGGATTTTTATCCTTTGTTTTTCCCTTGATCTCTTTAGTTCCGTATTTCCACTGATGATCGGAACGTGAAAATCGATTTTGGAAACACACAAAACCAAACCTTGAACAAATTGTCATGTTGCGTGGTGATGTCTGCGGCATTCATACTTTTCATAGCTATTATTAAATATCAAAGATACAAGGGGTTAAACTCGGCGATGAAATAAAAATGAAAAATTTGAAATCGTCTAATCCAAAGAAACTCCAGGCAGATGTATCAAGGTGGTGTAAAAGATTCAACTCAAAGATACAAGAGATGAAACTCGGCGTTGACATAAAAATGAAAAAATTGAAATCGGCTAATCCAAAAAAAACTCTAGGCAGATGTATCAAGGTTGTGTAAAAGATTCAATAGTTTACACATTGTTAACGCATAGTGATATATGCACAGTATGTCCAATCCAGTGGTGAGACACTCGTTCTTCTAAAGCGAACATTTGTCTCATCAATTTTCTCACTAGCGGTGCCAGCAGGCTGCAGAGTGAGCAGACCGATTTCCGTCCATGCTCACAGTGCATACTGAATTATTGTTCCCAGAGCCAGTCACATGCATCCCAAACGCCTCATTGTGTCTACAGAGACTAGTACAGTAGTCAGTAGTAGTAGTAGCTGGCCATATTGTTACCTGTAGACAATGTACTGTATAACACGTCATTTTCGGTGTAATTCTAAATTCGGTAGAGAATCCAGGCACCAAAATTTGGATTACACCTATAAGGCACTAGAGTATGCACTGTATGTGAAGGGTAGGCTGGTTACCTAATTCTACATACACCTGAAACCTGTCAGGTCCCTGGTACCGACATTTAAATACATGAACTCCTAAAATTACATGATTTACATGTACAGTAGTGGGGTTGAACTTTAAAAACTCAAGGATTGCTTCTGAAGCCGATGGAGAGCCCGATCAATACAATGTATGTCTCATACATGGATCTCTATCACTGTACACGCTGCATCTGCCGCTAGGGTTTATCGGGTGTTAGCGGCCGTCGTGAGTTCCCTTCGGGAACGGATGCGATAATTTACTTTTTTTTATCACTGTACACTGTATCAGGTTAATCACAGGCAGCAAGGAACCTACCATATACATGTAGCAATGAAGTACTAGGAATAGGTGTAGAACATGTGTAGAACAAAGGAACGGAACTGGACCAGTCGGTTTTCATGCCTAAAAAATAAAATTAATATTACTAAACTATAGAAAGAAAACGCTCCATTGTTTGTCAACACTGGGGAGTGCTTGCACCGTGATGTGGTCGCCCAGGTTTTACTGATCGACTTGTACATCATTATTCGTGTCAACCGTGCTACCAGCTCAATAAGTAGTTGTCGATAGGCTTTTCCTAAATCGGCCAGCCGAAAAATTCGCCTAAAACGAGACTCATCAAAAATCGCGAAGCTTTTCGCCGATTTTGGAGGGTTCCTTCGAGAATCGCCGACAATTAACTTTTACCAAAATAATGCTGTTCCAAAGTGCGTTAACGAACGAATGATGCTGCTCCAACCATGACCGCTTGAGCTCTCTACTCCAGCACTTGCACTACTGACGTGTTGAGGTCGTGTGACTCGTGTCCTTTGACCTCCTCTCTCAAACAAACATTAGCCCTTAAGGAGATCGCTACTGGTAAAAGACTATTGTATTTTTTGTATTTTATTATATTTAAAGATTTCCCAAAGCCTTCGGGCCTGTCGAGGGGATCTCCTGCAAGAAGAATAAAATGACAACTTTATGTAGAGGGAGCAGTTAATCGAGGATAGGCTAAGGAAATAGATCAAGGCATACAAAATCTGGTAACTAAGGATTTGGGATACCGTCAGTGTAATGAATATATCGGCGAAAATGGTGCTAGAGAGAATGCTTGAATTCGGGGAGGCTGGTTATAGAGGTAAACTACACTTCAGCGTACAGTTGTGGCACTGATGTCCAAAGAGCAGAGCTGTATTTCCAATTTCTCACCAATTTCGAAGTCAATACGCCAATATGCCTGTAAGCCGATTTTCCAATTATATTCCAATTTTGCAGCTGATCTTCGAACAATTATTTGAAGTTGCTTATTTTGCAGCCGAATCTGATGTAATTTTGAGCTAAGCAAATAGCCGAATAGGCCCAGGGTATCTTATGGGTGCAGCGTGTAGGTCTGTAGCTGGAAGTACGGCCTGGTGAAAATCCTGCCACACAGAGATTCCAAAGTACTGCAAACTTGAAAGTGGTCACTTATGAGTACTGTCTAGGTAGGCTATCTCGCAAGGGCCCGTAACTGATAGGAAGAGATCAATGACTGACTCAGTAACGGTGGCGGCACGTACGTGTTGGTGAAGACACATAATTTGTCATACCAAATTTGTTAAACAAGTCAGTTACTCGTATGGCCATGGGTGACATGGGTTCTTTTTCATATCAACGTTGAAATCACCCAGCATGACAGTTGCCAGAACCTTCTTTCCTGGTGCATGAACTGATGCCTCTAGATTGGACTCCGGGGAGGTCCAGAATGCTACAGGCTTGTGCAGTGGACGATAACAGCATCCAACCAGGACTATGCCACCGGAAACGCGACCTTCTATCCACAGCAGCTCTAAGTCAGTCTCGAAGTCAGTGCGTCTTCCAGAGACAATTTTGCACGAGGACGTATTTTTTAATTTTTCGATTATTACGGACGACCCCTAATCGTCAAATTATGCTGTTGATTATGCCACAGTTATGCCAACAAATATGCCCTAAGCATATTTTTGGTCTGAACCGAAAGATTATGCCGCAGCAGGCCCTTACACGTTGGAATTCGTATATTATGCCGGAGCATAATTTTTTGACGAAATCCCAAGATTATGCCAAATATTATGCCGGCATAATCCGCCAAGGACTAGCCATGGGCAGAAATTGGAAGAAAAGAAGTTTTAAGGAAAGCAATTCAGGTTGAAGTAGCTACATGTAGATGACCACCAGGACACATCCAGGAGCGATCAAAGAGTACACGACGGACGTAAGGAGAAGTTTAAAACTCCCCTAGCATAATGAGGGTCAGAACCGGGTTCAACACCCACAATGGTTCAAACGGTATGCAGGGACCGCGGTTCTTGCAACCGCGGAAGGTTTTAGTAAGGTCACTGTTTCCGAGCACAGTGTCCTCCACTTTGTTTCATGCTGTCAATCTAACAATATGTGTGAACTATAAGTACTAACAAGGTTTATCCGATACTAGTTTTGAGCTAGTAGTAGTATTGGGTTATACAATAATCATAGTACTAGGAATAGCAGAATATGGTATAATAATTACTTTGAAGTACTATTATTTTAACCGTGGATGGTTGTACAGTAGTAAGGTCACGTCACTGTTTCCCAACACAGCAGTGTCCATGGTGCCCTCCGCCTTGTTTCATGCTGTCAAACTAACATCATACCACTTGTACATAATTGTACCTGTGACGACGCGCCCCGCCGGGCGCACTTGTGCAAGAACGCGGGTTCAAAGTCTGACATCACAGCTTCTTGACAACGACGGGTTACGTTACGCACTTGGTGATTTGGCCAAGTGCCGAACTGCAGATGCACACTGCCGAAGTGGTGACAAACAAAAGTCGCGTCACCTGCACATTGTCGTGTTTGGAGTGGCAGCAGCATGCAGTGAACACAGCTAGCTACAGGGTCAGTATCACTATTCTTTGACTGAGGGGCGCGCGAGACATACTAGTAGTACTACATGTACATGTATGCACATGGTATCAAACCATTATTAGATAAACCATTTTTATAGTTCACGCATATTGTTAGATTGACAGCATGAAAAAAGGTGGGGGACACTGTCTTCGGAAACAGTGACCTTACTACAACCTTCCGCGGTTGGCCCTCATTATGCTACGGAGGGTTGGAGACTACTCCTTACGTCCGTCGTGTATTCTTTAATTGCTGCTGGATGTCGTCCTGGTAGTCATGTAGCTACTGTTGCTGTCAATCTAGCAATATGTAGGTTAGCACATGTACTTGTCCCCGAGTTTGTAGTTTTCGCTTTGTACAGAAGGAGAAACCGTAGCTGATTTTTCGCTTGGCCACTGCTGTGCCTGTACTGCCGTTCGGCTTTACATGTAATCGCCGGCCAAGAAGCAATGATGGATGTCTCTGTTATTTCTATCGCAGGTATCGCTGATCTCCTCTTTAGTTCTGAGACCAACCAATTCTGGGCTCGTTTCCTTGTCCAGCAGCAGGATGCTAAAACAGCCAATTATGCTTTTAAAAAGCTTCACCAAAAGGTCGAAAGAACAGACAATCGTCATGAAAGAAGGAATCCGACCATTGTCATGATCAGGCTTTCACCAAATCGGCCGACCGAAAAATTCGCCGAAACAAGACTTATCGAAACAGCACTTGCATTGTCACTTTTCGCCCATTTTGGAGGGTTCCTTTAAGAATCGCCGAATATCTGCCAAATCTGACAGCAGAACGAGCAGTTGCGGTTTCGTAACTGCGAGTTTCACGAACTTAATCGATCATCAGGCGAAAATTGGTACTGACCCTGCCCTAAGAGTACTGCTATATACATGATGTACCGTACTGCTATATACATGATGTACCATGAATGTGGCAAACCCAGCGTAACAATTACCATTATGATATTATGTAGCGCGATATAGAGTGTGTGAGAAAGTGTTAGTTATCTGTGTATTGCTAAGTGATGTTCTCGTGGAATCAGGTGGCAAAGCTTGACAAAAATAATTATAAAATAACACGTTCTCTCTGCAATTAACGCAGGCCGAATAACACCTTTTGTCAAGCTTTGCCACCTGATTCCGCGAGAACATCACTTTAACAATACACAGATAACTAACACTTTCTCACACACTCTACATGTATATCGCGCTGCTTATCATAACGGTAATTATTATTATGCTGGGCTTGCCACATTCACGGTACATGTATATGTATATACTTGTATCAGTATTCTTAGGGCAGGGTCAGTACCAATTCCTGTTTTTTTTGTTTTCTTTTTCACACATACAACTGTTTTCATTTTTGGTGTTGTGTTCTAATCATTCGCCATGCCACTGTCAATTGTGTTCTGTCAGTACCAATCTTCGTCTGATGATCGATTAAGTTCGTGAAACTCGGAGTGACGAAACCGCAACTGCTCGTTCTGTCGTATGTGTATCTCGCCTGCTCTTTGCCATCCGCAAATTGAGCCCTCTACGGACGGTGTATGAACTTCACATGGTACAAGTAATTCTTCCAATTTCGCAACCGATTGTCGAACAATCAGCGGATTTTGCAGCCGAATCTGATGTATGTTTGAGCCGAGCGAAGAGCCGAATTGGCAAAAAACGGGCCGATTTGAGGAACGGCTAGTCCTGATGTGGACTGGGAGCCTTGTGGAAGTACAAGACAATAATAGGCTAGTGGAATACCAAATTCACAAGCAAGCGCTGAACTTTTGGGCGCTGTCCTATAGTGGCTGCAAAATATTATTCCATATCGATCAGCAACGCTATGTATGGACCTTCAATAGCAGGTGTGTATGAAACAGCCTCATTCGGCATCTGCCCTGGTTTTTCGGATGCCATTTTATTCTCCCTATCAAAAAGGACCTGATTATGCCCAAACTCATTCAGGTGTGTATAACATCCTCGTTGCTCATTTTCGCTTGTTTTTCAGATGCCATTAATTTTTAAGCTTCTTCTCAAAAAGGACCTGATTATACCAATAATGATGCCGGCATAATCCGCTTACCCGTATTTCCTGGTGCGTGGTAGTGTCGTGGCATCGTTTCCAACACTGGATATTGTTTAGTAAAGTTTGGAAATCTCGTTTGCCTCTGTGTGTAGGCAAGATGCGCGACGGACGCGCTCTCGTGGTGGCCCTGCTCCTCATGGCTCCTCTTTTCACCTGTATCACAGCAGCGCGTCTGCCCTGCGTACCATTTGGTTATACGTCCAATCCAACTTACTACCTGATCTATTGTAGTAATTGGGGACTAACAGCCATCACGCCCGTTCCCGCTGATCGACGCAACTACACTGAGACAATGTGAGTATTTACTTAGTTAGCCCGCATGTAATGTACATTATAATATAACATTATAATACCCATTGCTGTTGACAGCAAGCTGTTCCGGCCATTAATATTAAGGCCTCGTCAGTACGGCTACGAGCTTTGAGCAAGCCCAGCTGCCAGATATGGTGCAAATGAGCCACCACAGGCATTAAGATAGCTCATCTCTCTCTATCGGCAGAGTGCTCAAGCTACTAAATGTAGCGGACAATGCGTAATGTTTAATGCCGTCTACAGTGCTTATTTTGTATCTAAAGTGTACACCTCCTTACTGCACTGTACATATGTATGGGTAGTTGCATGACATCATGGGTAGTTGCATGACATCATGGGTAGTTGCATGACATCATGGGTAGTTGCATGACATGATTGACATCACTAGTCCGCGGGCGCAGTCTCTGAATCTGCATATCTTCTAGTTGAGCTGGGGGTTTTCCCGCCTTGCTTTTGCTTTCGGACTGTTCTTCCTGGTGTACTTGTAATGGTAGTTTTCTCCAACCCTGTTATTGTGCTTTGCTGATCCCGACATAACACTTACCTTCTCGAACTACCGTAGTTCCGCGCATATAAGCCCATGTGCCTATGTCCGAATATAAGCCCACCTCCGTGTATAGGCCCATGGGCTAATAAACAGACCTAAACACCGTAGTACAGCATGTGAGTGCAGACTACATTACCATGCAGTACCGGTACCTACAGTAGGCGGACAACCGCGCACGGACTTGTACTTTTTCGCGTGCCAGCTGCCTTCAAAATTCGAATATAGGCCCAGGGGCCAGGGCTAAAAAACGAACCATTATTACTGATTTTATTTCCCGGAAAATGCATTTTTTCGTATATTAGCCCATGGGCTTATATGCGCGGAACCACGGTATTCAAGTTTGGTATGAGCTTTGGAGACATTTCTTCGGGATATTTCCCCAATTGCTCTCCTGTACTTGAAGAAGAGTTCTGAGCGATTGGTTGATACACACCCAAGTTCTGAAATTCTGTGCACAAAGTAATCACAGATTTTAGGTGGTTTACCATGTAGATGCTGGCCCAACGGCTTCAAACCAGAGGTCTATACACTTTAAACGCGGTGTAAGGTCCAGTGTCATTTCAGTTGTCCTCTTCCCCTGATTATTAGTAGGGCTGTGTTTTTTAGTAAAAAAACAAATTGCAATCCCGCAGTCTTGGTTTGGTAAATGGTTGTGTCTTGAACGCCGGCATTGCTGGCCAATTCTGCACTTAGGAACAAGAGCAATATGACAATGTACTCGAGACTGTTATCACATTATCCAACTAAGACGATGCATAAAGTCGGTGGACAAGCCATTGATTATCCACTCTCATGGTAATATCAAAAAAGTATTAAAGTATACTTTCTAGACCAACGAAAAACGACACGTCTGGAGAAGCACCGTAAATATCTCTATCTTTATTTATCATATATACCACTCTTTGGTCTTCAAAGAATACTTTTTCTGATATTACAATGCATCACTGCCAACTTATCGTGCCTTTAACCGCACGGTCTTCCCTGTCCCGAACAGGAAACCAGAGATTGTACTAGTACGAGGCTACGACTACATCACAGTTTTGTATCTGTCTTGCTCTGTTTTGCTCTGTATATCTCTGTGTGGTGCTGGGTAGTTCTGTTTTGTTTTGTTCAGTATAAGTATAGGGTTTGTGAATAATAAGAGTAAAAAACAATTATGCGTTGTTCGGTACTATGCTGTGTTGTTCTGATTATAATGTGCAGGGAGCTGCCGAGAAACGCCATCACATTCACCCCCCAAGATGCTGCTATCATGCGAGGGTTGCCCATTTTGAAAGTATTGTAAGCTGACCCCATTGACTGAAGTACTGCATGACGTCCATCAATATAAATATAGAATTTTAAAAATAATGATGATATCACCCAATGCAGCAAGCAAACAGTTTCGGTCATCAAACTCTAATCAGTGCAACTACTAGATTAGTGCTGCATCGAGCCTGTTTTGTGTGAAAGTATATTATATTGTTATTATTCTTATATTTATACTTCAAGTATTGCAAAAATAATAATTTGAAACTCTGGTATTGAGCCAATAATAAAAGTAGAAAGGAAAAGGACATATGGAAACGAGTTAAGAGTAACTCTCCACCACTGTAACTAGATACTATATACAGTCATAAAGTGCAACAACTAGGCACAAAACTGACAGAGTACTGAGACATTCGACGTCCTGACACCTAGCTTCAACACATCTCCGTAGCGCTAACCGACAGCCTTCCAACTTGGAACGTTCAAGGTTATGGAAAGACCAAAGGGAGGGAGGCAAGCGCAACGAAAACGAGCACAAGCTACAGTCCCAACGGAACAAAGAATGTCG
>NC_088649.1:17376376-17471376 GCF_964019385.1 Sycon ciliatum | reverse complement strand
GTTTTACCTGTAGTTTTCCCTGAGCAGTGATTCTGCTAAGTACTATTTTCCCTTCTCCCTTTTCACTTCCCTTTCGTCTCATCCACCCTTCCAGGAAACTCCCCCGATAAGTATCCATTTACTTTTGGAGAATCCTTCAAATAAAGTCTAAATGTAATGTAAATGTTGAAATCCAGGTTGAATCCGACAACAGCTGGCGCCCTGTACCAATACCGATCAGTATGGGTTTTTTTAGGCCTTGACAGATTATGCTAGCATATTTTTTCGCATAATTCCTACCAAAATCGAATAATCGCATAATTCGTGGCAAATTGCATACGAATCGCAGAAAATTGGAATATTCCGCCTGTTCGCATCAAATTCCATACAGTTGTACATGTTCTACAAGTACAAGTAGATGCACCTGGAAGTCGTAGGTTTACGACTCCCTTGAGAACATGTCCAGTCCACTACAATCAGTGACGGTCGTAGCTAGGTCGGACGGTGCGTTGACCCCGTTGAACTTTTGCTACTACAGTACAACGCCCTCTACAAAAAATTCTCCTGTTATTTTGCACAGAACCATTATACATTATGTAGCAGGATATATGTGAGCATAATGCGGCATAATTATTATGATAACTTTGAGCATGAAAATAGCATAATTCTGCAATTTTTTCAGCAATGCGAAAAGCATAATTTCACGAAAATATTAGCATAATCTGTCAAGGCCTAGTTTTTTTAGTTGCACACACCCAGCAGTAGTTGTCCGAATTGCAGGGCATCAAGAGTCGTGAAAGGCCCGGGGCACCTAATTCAGATATTAACCCTTTCCGTGCTGACCCCTTTTACTCCAGCAAACTGCCATTCCAGGGCACTGAGGCTGCGTTTATACGGAGACGAAACGAAACGAAACGGAACGAAACGGAACGAAAACGGGCTGGCCTCGAATCGTTTTCAAACCGTTTACACGAGAACGGCAAATCGTTTTGAACCGTTCACACGAAAACGGAAAACGGGCGAGCAGGCTGAAGTTAGTACGTGCTGGCTTGGCGCAAGGGCGGGAAGTAACACGTTAGTTGGAGTTGGTACGCGCTGGTGGTCGCAAAGGTCAGGTATTTCCCGCGAAATATAGTCCCGCGCGGAATGGTTGCCATGACCGCTCTCCGTTTCCAATCGTTTTCACTGTTTTCACCGTTTACACGAGAACGAAAACGTTTTGAAAACGTTTTGAAAACGTTTCAAAACACTTTGAAGTGCGTTTCCATTTCGTTCCGTTTAGGTATCGTTTTCGGGCGTTGTCGTGTAAACGATAGTAGTAAACGCAACGATTTCGTTCCATTTAGGTCCTACTTCGTTGTCGTGTAAACGCAAATCGTTTTCAATCGTTGTCGTGTAAACGCAGCCTGACTCTCCTGGTGTCGTTTTCGCGCACAGGTTCGAACGAATTTTCTCTCGATTCAGTTCACCTTGATGGATTTTCGTCATCCTGGGCTTGTTGAAAAGATCAGGACCAAGCGAATCCATCCTGGTAGCTCTCCTCTCAATATGCACAGAGGTGCAACTTCTATGTCCTCTTGAAACTACTTCACGATGCCTCGGAAAGGCACAGCAACTCGATCTCACATTCTTTTTCGATTTCTTCTTCCAGTTCAGCCGATTTTCACGATTCAAACTGCGCTGCAAAGCTGTGATCCACATGCTCCCGCTAGTGTCCATTACGCATGCGCGGCGCCAAAGGGAAATCCCCTGGCACGCAACAGAAAACTGCGAATGCATGAACAAAAAAAATCACGATCGCTCAGTGCCGTGAATTCTGTGTTCACACCGTCGCCGCTCCGTCAATCTTTCTCCTATCGCGAAGAACTTTATATTGCTAGAAAGCTGGGCTCAATACCTTTCCAACGGTGTATCGATTGTTGCGATAGACTTATTTTTGACGGAGTTACGAAAGTTTGTACACTCATATATGCGCTGTGATGTACTGCGCAAATCTCATGACGTCCATAGACGTCATTAGTAAGGGTGGCCACATCATGTGAATTATTTTGTCCAAAATTGAAATTCAAAAAGCGCAAAAAACAGTCAAAATGTTTTAAGAAAATTCAAAAAATCCCCCAAAATGCAGAAAAAAATCGATCCGTTGCCATGGTTTTTACAGTACTCGTACCCAATAGTTCCAAAAAAAAGCAAAAAATTAAAATAAATCCACAAACTGCTTTTATCATGTGTGTCTGTGTGATTCCAAATTCGGGGATGGGTGTCAAAAGATCAAAGGTCAAAGGTGTGTATTTGAAAGTACTGTTTTCACATGTCAAACTTGGTAATATAATGAGCAGCACATGTACTCTCCAGATGTGACAGCACTGTCGTTCTCCAAAAACGGCCAAAATTCAATCCTGATGGGGCCAAAATTCCAAAAAAATTCAAAGTGCGAAAATCCAACCAAAATTCAAAAATTATTGAAAACATTTTGTGGACAAGCCTTGTCATTAGTCGTTTGGCGTACAGCGCGCATGACGTCTATAGACGTCATTAGCACGGAAAGGGTTAATATGCACTCTTTGATTGAATTTCACCTAGAGCAGCTGCACAGCTACCTGTGCTCGAAACATCATATTTTGTTTTGTTTGCTTTCGATGTTTTTAGTTCGTTGCCTCAACAGTATAATCCATATACATGTATGTACATGAGTTTAACTTAATTAAAGAGGGTCCAACAGGAACAAAGCAACTGAGGGTCATCAGAAAGGGAGTGAAAGAGGACAAGACGCGTAGACTCGTACAGAATGGCTTTTAAAGGTTAGGAAAGTACTGCATGACGTCCAGGGTGCATCGAAATGCGGCATCCAACAGTACGTTTCAGTTCGTGAGGGCGACATGCTACCCGTAAATGACCATGCGTCTTCAATTTGGGTGCCAGACCATCAAACAACACAGTACAGAAATGAAAATTGGCACATAGACTCGTTATAAAATACGAAATGGGCTAAAAAATGTTTTTTTATGATCACGAGGTTGATCTTTGATTCTTTCACACAGGAACATGAAACTATGGGCCAAAACCGAAATCTGAAATTAATAGTGTGCAAGCCAGAATGTCAGTGGAATGTGTAACATGAACAGTCAACTAATCACAGTTTCATGGCTTCATATTTTAGCACAACCTGAACCAAACAAAAGCTAAGGACGATGCAAAGAGAGAATGTCAAAAAGAAGACGAACACTATGAAGTTCAAATGGTTTTGAACACTCATACCACCAAATATACAACTTTCAACAACTCGTGACTACATAATTTTTGTTTTGAAAAGGCGGCGACGTGACAAATGTTTTCTTTAAAGGATGGAAATCAACAGAAACAGCTGAAGATTCAATTCACGAAGGTTTTATTGAGAAGTCACGAACAAAACAATTCTAGAGAAAGTGGTGTGGCCATTTTAGTTTTAACACGCATAATTATCATATATCGCATATCCCTGATTGGACGAGTTGCACTTTGTGTACGTAGCTCTGGCCTAGCACATGTACGTGGCATCCAGTTGTCATGGAAAGAAAGAACCCCCAGCCCAGGCTTAGGCCCAACGCTAGCGCGCAAAATCGTGCTGGTACGGGATACTAGAGCTACATGTACATGTACGTGGAGGAGAGGCCTAGCTACGCAGATCTACGTGCCTAGCGCCTGGGACGTGCTCACAGCGGCAATAATAACGAATTCCACGTATAAATTAAAAACAAATTGTTGACAATAGGCAACACACAAAAGCTATAATTCAGTGTTGGTTCGTCCGATTGGGTTAATCGTTCGTGGAAAGAAACTTAAATTCACATGCTTTCAGTTGATACCACACATGCCACTGATATGTAAACTAGCGGTGGTTGGCTATAAAAACCCTGCAATCGCCACGCAAAGTGGCCATTGGCTACCCCAGCCATGTATTGCTTGGAATAAAAATAAATAAATAAAACTTCGCCTTTTTCGAAATTTACGGGTAGTTTTCCGCAACCTTCATGTACATGTAATGCCAAAGTCATAGTTCGTTACAAGCAGGATAAACGGTGCTGAATTATTTGCACAGTTGAACTTACCTGTATCTGTGCTGGTGGTTTCAAATTCTGTGCTGGGCCTTTCACGTGTTATGTCGCTTTAGCGCTTGCACCCGAATGCATCAGAGAAGTGTATAGGAAATGGGAGAGCCAAGTGACTACATGCAATGGAAAGTCACAGAGCAAAGCTGCATGCATACCCGCATATTCTCACAATACCGCCCAAGGATGATTGGGGTACACCAGTGTGCTGGTTTCGATCAACTGGTGAAGCGTTTGGCGTTGCAAACAGCCAAAGTGATCGCTCACGACTGAGCCGCAGCAGTACCCGCGACCGGGTGCAAAGTTCCCTGATCGACGTTGCAAACAGCCAACCAGGGTAAAGCAATTGGCGTTGCAAACGGCCAAAGCAATCGCTCATGCTTGAGCGGCATTAGTACCCGCGACCGGGTGCAATGACTACTGTTTGGCGTCGCAAACAGCCGACCAATAGTATGCAATTTTAAGCAGAGATAGGAGCAGCAAAGCAACCAGTTGAAGGAAGCTGTTCCCAAAAAAAACAGCACACGGCACCCCAGCAAGCGTTCACCACCAATGCACGAGAGCTAAGAACAAATGATTAAGGCACGAGATGGATAAAGGTAGGCATGCAGATGGATGAAATCCAACGCAGGTTCTCAACACGGCAATTTAGCAATGGCAATCGGTACCTGTATGTCAAGGCTATATTACATCGACTGGAATGGCAGAACTGCTCGGTCTGGTTGTGCTTGAGCAGCTGGGGCGAGACGCCGGAATTCTTCCATGCGGAAACGAGACAGCGAATCAGCAATGCAGTTAGACTGGCCAGCAATGTGAGCAGCAGTGACGGTGAAATTGAAGCGGGCGCACACAAAGAACAGCTCGCTGATCAGGGTCATCACTGGCGGTGACTTGGATGTGCCGGAGCGGATGCAATCTACCACAGCCTTGTTGTCACAGTGCATTGTGATACGAAGCTGGCGCCATTCCTTGCCCCACGTGCAGCACGCTGTGACCAACGCGTAGAGCTCCTTCCACTCAATGCTGTGAGCGAGTTGCTCAGGCGACCAGGTCCCTTGAAGCCAGTGGCCGCTGTTGAATGCGCCCCAGCCCAGGGTGCCACTGGCATCAGTGAGCAGCTCCAAGTCTGGAGATGGTGTCCAATCTGGGAACAGGAAGAATGATTTTCCGTTCCATTGTTCCAGGAGCCGTAGCCACCATTGGATATCTTCCTGGAGCTCAGTAGTCAGACTGATGCGGTAGTGAGGCTGCTGGTAGCGACTGCAAATAGACCACAGGCGCCACATAAATGTCCGGCCGGGTACGATGACTCCTGCAGCGAAGGAGAGTTTCCCCAGAAGAGATTCGAGTTCGCGCTGAGACATGGTGAGGTTGATGCTCGCTGCAGTCAACAGGCGCTTGACGTCAGCCAATTTGTCGTCAGGGAGCCGGGCTTCCATCTTCTCACAATCCAGGATAATGCCCAGGAATGTCAGGGTACGAGACGGGCCTTCCACCATCGCAGGCGCGAGCGGGACTCCGGGGTATGAGAATGCACAAAGAAGAATGGCCAGCTGCCGATTCGCCACCGCCTGGCCCACGCGCACGCACAAGTAGTTGTCCAGGAAATGCAGCAAATTAGGGATGGAGAATTCGTGGTACATTATCCATTCGATGGTGGCTGCCATGGCATCAAATACCACCGGGCTAGAGCGGAGCCCAAATGGCAAGACACGTCGTAGTAGTACTTCCCCTGCCACAGGATGCCGAGGAGATGCCAATCCTGTGGGCGGACAGGTATTTGACGAAAAGCGCTCTTCACATCGAGTTTAGAGAGATAGACAGGAGACGGGGAGGACAAAATGATATTAATGGCTTCATCAATGCTGATGTACTGCAAAGAGAAAGGCTCGGCAGGGATCCCATCGTTAACGCTGGAGCCGGCAGGGCTGGACAGGTGGTGTATCAAGCGTAGCTTGCCATTCTTTTTCGGAACGGCGCCAATGCCAGAGCAGTACATAAAATATTTTAATGTGAATGGGGGCGAATCAAATGGGCCAGCCGTGTAGCCGGCGTTGCAGGAAGCGGTGAGCTGTGCAAGCACAAATGCAGAGTGCTGGAATGCTGATGAGAGGTTGGACGAGTGCTGGTTAGTTATGCGGTTGGCGGTAAAGCCAATGTCAAAGCCGCAGCGGAGGCCGTTTATAACATACGAAGCCAATGAACTGTCAGGGTGGTTACGGAACAGTGATTCGAAGCGAGAAACAGAGAGGAGTGTGTGGACAGCAGGACATGCGCTTGTGAAATCAGTAGAACGTGAAGTGCAGGGAGAAATATGTACAATCGCGGGAGCTGCAGCGAAAGCAGCAGAGTTACTGGCGCCTACCGCACTTAGATCCGTTGTGATTCTTGAATCCCCAGTGGTTGGAGACATGGGAGTACTTGCACGTGCTGAGACTGCAACGCCCAGCGTTGAAGTTGCGGCAGATCAGTTGGCCATTAGACAACGTATGGACTCCATTGAAGGCTTGGTGGTTGTTAAGTAGGGGTGGTTGTTACGTTGGGGACGAAAGGGACACTGGCCGCCTCCGGGATGGACGAGGTGGCAGGACTCACATGTGGGCCTTGATCGGCTAGTCACGGACATTTGCCACAGATTGATGTCAATGACATCAAAGCGCTTGCCTGGCTGAGCAGAAATGGCAGAGTGGAACTGGGTGTCGTACGACAGCCAAGCCTCCGGATAGTATTGCCTGTTGGCAGCAACAATGGTGGCTTGGTATGAGAGCATCTCCTGTAGGCGGGACGGGTTGGCAGAACACACGACATTCATGAAGAGAGTCCATGCCTATGTCGGCAAGTCGTGGACGCGTCGACAAACGGGCTGGGCAGCTCCACCTTCCACCACCTCCAGAAACTGGCCGCCACTGCTGAACTGCAGCTGAAGCTGGCGTGGGGCAGAATACGAGGTGGCAATAGTATCGGGCAGCAGCTGGGTGAAATCTACAAAGTCCCCCTTCAATATTTTCTCTCGTATAGTCTGGGGAACGGAGAGATTACCAGCGTTGGAAGACTCCGCCAAAGGCTGAGTTCCAGATCCAGGGGCAGTGATGGTGGCCAGCATTGGTCGCCTCGATCGCCTCCGACAAGGCAACGGTGACGGCGGAATGTACTTCCTGCCGCACAAACTGGCGCAAATCGTCATTCCTGCTCCGGTCCGGGATCTGGGGAGTCGGAGAAGCTGCTGCAACGCTCTCCAGATCCTGCTCTTGCTCGTGCCCGTGCCACAAGGATGGCGTAGCCGACGGGGATCGAGATTCCCGTGCCGCCGAGCTCGACGTGTCCTGGATACGGAGTAGCAAACGGGCAAGAAGCTGGGGCTTTCGGTTCCTCTCGAATTCAGCCCACGGCCTTCCAGCTCGGCCCGCAAGTCCGACACGTTCATACGCCGTGCTTCAGAGGTAGACAACATGTTTGTCGTGCAGTAAATGGCTGCGAGGAATCTACAAGGACTAGGAGTCTGAATATATAATTATATTCTCTGGCAAACAAATTCCGGTTGCTGCTCAGCGACACTGCATGCATGCAAAGGAAAGCGCAAGCCAAAGTCAGCGCAGCAAGAGCTACCCAAGGCGATTTGGGCGCACATTTGGGCGTGCATGCGCAGCAGTTGAGTGCACGTGTAAAGCCAGCTCATTCGCATAATTATATCTAGCATGAGATAGAGAGCAGCGCATCGGTCTTATCGCTAACTAGGGTTGGCCCAAAAGCTAACCCAACATGATATGTATAAAAGGAGGTGCCATCGCCTGTTTGTCGCCCTTGGCGGATTATGCTCGGTAAATTGCTTGCTTTCCATTACACCCAAATCATGCCAGTGATTACTAGTATGCTACGAGATGCTGGAATTTTGCCAATGATGGTGCTATATTGTACCCTTGCACTCTTGTTGCACTTTGCAACGTTACTACGAATCTGGCACCATGACAGCACGGCTTTTGAAAGGGGTAACATTCACCAGCTTCTTTCCTGTAAAATGCCGAAATATGTCTAGAGCATTAATTTAATCTACAGCCAGCATCGTAAGGTTAACTTATGCCGACCGTCTGCCGTCTGGTCTCCTAAGTCCTCATTTTGCCAGGGCATAATTTTTTTAGACAAAGTCCGAAGATTATGCCAGCAATCATGCCAGCATGATCCGCCAAGGACCACCTGTTTGTGTGGCAACATTTTAATGAAATTCAACAACAGTTTCCAACAACTAATGTGTCCGCTTGCACTCTGTTCACCCCTGCAGGAAGTTGGATGGAAACGCTATTCAGCACCTCCCTGTGAACATGTTCCCACAGTCGCCGCCAAGGTTGTGGGAAGTGTAAGTAGACAAGCGTGTCTTTACTTCTTTTCATTGTGCTTTACCATGGTTACCGCGGTAGCCACTAGGCTTCGGCGCATTATGCTCGCGACATCATGCAATTATGCTTTTTAAATTGCACCCTATTGTACACGTATTGAACACGCATATTTATTCTCGGAGACCCTCTTGATTTAGGCTTCAGCCTTTGGGGAATCCCTCAAATATCAATAATAATAATGCTTTCATGGATTGCAGGCAGGCATAGTGGGATGGTCTAAGACCATGATTGAGAAACAGAGGGTACCAGGTTCAAGTCCTGCTTGGAAGCGGAAGGATTTTTTCCAGCCGTGCTGCGACCCACAGTTAATTGGGAACTCGTGGCCTGGCACGAGGGAAACATGGATGCATGCATCCATGTTTCCCTCGTGCCATGCAGTGAATGGGATTTCGGTCTTTGACCACTTTGTGGTGGGTCTGATCTACTCACCTCCCACCGTTTAGGAGCTGCATCTGCGCCTTGATCCAAGAGGGTGGTGGCGTTCCTGCGGATGCGGAAAACTGGGCCTTTGGCCGAGTCTCACGCGAACCGTGAATTTTTTTTTTTTTTTTCATGGATTCTCGCATTGTGCTCGCAAAATCCTGATAGTATGCTTTGGCACACGAGGATACAGACATGTAATCAGTATTCATGTTGTACTTTTGGAGCCTCAAAGTTCGGAAAATGTGTCTCTTTTCCGTACTTGCAAGTGGCCATAAGAACTAGTCTTTCTCCAGATCGGCTGGCCGAAATATTCGCCGAAAACGTGTGTGTGTGTGGTGTGTGTATGAGTGTGTGTGTGTATATGCATGTGTGCAAATATTCGCCGAAAATGTGTGTGTGTTTATGTGTGTGTGGTGTGTGTATGAGTGTGTGTGTGTATGTGCATGTGTGCGTGTGTGCGTGCGTGTGTGCGGGTGTGGGTGTGTGCATGGGTGGGTGTGCTTGCTTGTTTACTTGCTTGTGAGTTGGTTTGTGTGTGTAAATATGCTTGTGTTCGCGTGTGTTGTGTGGATGTGGGTGTGGGCGTTGCGTGTGTGGGTATGTTCCCGTTACTATGTGCACGCACGAATATGCGCTTTTCTGGTTCACTTATCTCCAGGACATTCAAGGAAAACTGGATCTCTTCTCTTGATTTTGGACTTTTCAGCGGTCTAGCATCCGTAGGCAAACTGTAAGCGCTGAGGGCAGTGAAGGTTTCAACAATATTATGACATGCTGCCTAGAGCTTGAGCAAGGGATACTTACACAACTAATAGGTATCATCAAGGGGTTATGTACTCTTGGTATCATGCTTAATAATGACCTCGGGTAAAACTCGCGAATAGCGACATTAAAATCTTCAGACGTAGTCGACTGCATACGTTCAGCCACATGAGTACCGCCAACTCGGGAATAGCGACATATTACTTTAGCGGTCTCCTGTAGAAACCCAGTCTCGCAAACTCCAAGAGGCCTTCGAAGATACAATATACAAGCGTATTTTCCACTAGAATCACATGTCTAAGGGTGGTGCTTATAATGGAGGACTATTGTGTTAATGTTCATGCATGTACGACCCCGCACATTATCACATACACACATGCTGTGGCATAAGTCCCTCTTAATATCTGAGAAAAAATGTGTAAAAAGAGACAAAAAACACCTGAGAACGAGTTATGCAGCAACTAGTTAAACTTTTGAGTTAATTAAACAAATTGTGCCAAAAAGTACAACAGTGCCCTCACAATCACGGCACCTTTTGAGAAACTTTGCAATTATTTCTGCTACCAACCTCGGTTTATGTACTCGTGGTGCTAACAAGAGTCTATATTCCCCCAGAGTACGCAAATAAGATGGGTAATTCGGGGTTGTGGGACCGCGTGATCCGTGGTGCACGTCATTTTTTTGGGTCACTTGCGTCATTCCGTCTACGCGGTCCACCACAAACACACTTCCCCTACTCATGACGTCCCACTATGACGTGCAACACGGATTTCGCCGTCCCAGATCTGATCAGTGAAGGAATTATTTGCGCAATCTGGGAGATTATTATCTACTCTTAAGGGGGCACATCACCCAAAAATTTCATATGGCATTCAATTGACCGTAACTTTGGTGTTTCTCAGTGGATTTGAGTGAAATTTTGACCACACACTCCTGCCACTATGCTGGCCCTCAGGACATGATTTACAAGTTCTTGCGCCTCACTGACAGGCTTTCCAGGCCGGAAAAACTCAAATTTCCGGCATAGTGCTACGGCGTGCGAGCCACCCAGGAGCCAAACAAATGCATTTACATTTTTTTCACATTTTCGTGCCCATTCTGTCCGTGCGCGGGACCCAAACCTAAAACAAGTCCAGAAGCAGCCATGGGTGGTGGGGTAGGGCCCCTCAACGTGGCCCTGGAATCTGTCACAACGGAACGAGTGGGCGTTCTCTCGCGGACTCCCACAGACCCAAGTCAATTTTTGAATTTTTTTAGGTTTAGCACGTGCTACGAGGTCGTACCTTTGATACAACATCCAGTGCTGGGACCTCCACAGCAAGCCATTTCCACAGCGCTGCACACCAAATCCAGGATGCCCTCAGAAACCGGCAAAGACTGCCACTCACGTTTCACTACTGCCTAGTACTGAATCCCACCTGACTTCTTGACACGACTCAAACTTGCCAAAGTCACTAAATCAACGTCAACTACAATAATCAAGCCACATATCTGCAACGTCACGAGGGTGCTGGCAAAAGTCCTGCTGCACGGCGGCGGGCTTTGCCCGCCGCCGTGCAGCCCAATACGTGGTTTTTTAACGTGATTTTTTGGACTTTTTGGACTTGGGGCAAAATTCTGCACACTTTCGCGTGTTTCCATAATACGACAAGTTGCCCACGGTCTGCTCACATTCAAATACAGTGCTGCCAACAAATGACAGCATGCAACAAAAAAATCTTTCCTCGCAAGGGCACATTTTCGGCCATAACTCTTGAACGGCTGGTCAGATAGGGACACAGTTTTCAGAGAATTTGCAGCTATTCATGCTCTTTCAACTGACGTAGCACTCAATATGAATTTACAAATTCGATTTTTCAGCGAATTTTGGGTGATGTGCCCCCTTAAGGGGGCACATCACCCAAAAATTTCATATGGCATTCAATTGACCGTAACTTTGGTGTTTCTCAGTGGATTTGAGTGAAATTTTGACCACACACTCCTGCCACTATGCTGGCCCTCAGGACATGATTTACAAGTTCTTGCGCCTCACTGACAGGCTTTCCAGGCCGGAAAAACTCAAATTTCCGGCATAGTGCTACGGCGTGCGAGCCACCCAGGAGCCAAACAAATGCATTTACATTTTTTTCACATTTTCGTGCCCATTCTGTCCGTGCGCGGGACCCAAACCTAAAACAAGTCCAGAAGCAGCCATGGGTGGTGGGGTAGGGCCCCTCAACGTGGCCCTGGAATCTGTCACAACGGAACGGGTGGGCGTTCTCTCGCGGACTCCCACAGACCCAAGTCAATTTTTGAATTTTTTTAGGTTTAGCACGTGCTACGAGGTCGTACCTTTGATACAACATCCAGTGCTGGGACCTCCACAGCAAGCCATTTCCACAGCGCTGCACACCAAATCCAGGATGCCCTCAGAAACCGGCAAAGACTGCCACTCACGTTTCACTACTGCCTAGTACTGAATCCCACCTGACTTCTTGACACGACTCAAACTTGCCAAAGTCACTAAATCAACGTCAACTACAATAATCAAGCCACATATCTGCAACGTCACGAGGGTGCTGGCAAAAGTCCTGCTGCACGGCGGCGGGCTTTGCCCGCCGCCGTGCAGCCCAATACGTGGTTTTTTAACGTGATTTTTTGGACTTTTTTGGACTTGGGGCAAAATTCTGCACACTTTTGCGTGTTTCCATAATACGACAAGTTGCGCACGGTCTGCTCACATTCAAATACAGTGCTGCCAACAAATGACAGCATGCAACAAAAAAATCTTTCCTCGCAAGGGCACATTTTCGGCCATAACTCTTGAACGGCTGGTCAGATAGGGACACAGTTTTCAGAGAATTTGCAGCTATTCATGCTCTTTCAACTGACGTAGCACTCAATATGAATTTACAAATTCGATTTTTCAGCGAATTTTGGGTGATGTGCCCCCTTAAGGGGGCAGCCTACCCATACATTTCATATGGCATTCAATTGACCGTAACTTTGGTGTTTCTCAGTGGATTTGAGTGAAATTTTGACCACACACTCCTGCCACTATGCTGGCCCTCAGGACATGATTTACAAGTTCTTGCGCCTCACTGACAGGCTTTCCAGGCCGGAAAAACTCAAATTTCCGGCATAGTGCTACGGCGTGCGAGCCACCCAGGAGCCAAACAAATGCATTTACATTTTTTTCACATTTTCGTGCCCATTCTGTCCGTGCGCGGGACCCAAACCTAAAACAAGTCCAGAAGCAGCCATGGGTGGTGGGGTAGGGCCCCTCAACGTGGCCCTGGAATCTGTCACAACGGAACGGGTGGGCGTTCTCTCGCGGACTCCCACAGACCCAAGTCAATTTTTGAATTTTTTTAGGTTTAGCACGTGCTACGAGGTCGTACCTTTGATACAACATCCAGTGCTGGGACCTCCACAGCAAGCCATTTCCACAGCGCTGCACACCAAATCCAGGATGCCCTCAGAAACCGGCAAAGACTGCCACTCACGTTTCACTACTGCCTAGTACTGAATCCCACCTGACTTCTTGACACGACTCAAACTTGCCAAAGTCACTAAATCAACGTCAACTACAATAATCAAGCCACATATCTGCAACGTCACGAGGGTGCTGGCAAAAGTCCTGCTGCACGGCGGCGGGCTTTGCCCGCCGCCGTGCAGCCCAATACGTGGTTTTTTAACGTGATTTTTTGGACTTTTTTGGACTTGGGGCAAAATTCTGCACACTTTTGCGTGTTTCCATAATACGACAAGTTGCGCACGGTCTGCTCACATTCAAATACAGTGCTGCCAACAAATGACAGCATGCAACAAAAAAATCTTTCCTCGCAAGGGCACATTTTCGGCCATAACTCTTGAACGGCTGGTCAGATAGGGACACAGTTTTCAGAGAATTTGCAGCTATTCATGCTCTTTCAACTGACGTAGCACTCAATATGAATTTACAAATTCGATTTTTCAGCGAATTTTGGGTGATGTGCCCCCTTAAGGGGGCAGCCTACCCATACATTTCATATGGCATTCAATTGACCGTAACTTTGGTGTTTCTCAGTGGATTTGAGTGAAATTTTGACCACACACTCCTGCCACTATGCTGGCCCTCAGGACATGATTTACAAGTTCTTGCGCCTCACTGACAGGCTTTCCAGGCCGGAAAAACTCAAATTTCCGGCATAGTGCCACGGTGTGCGAGCCACCCAAGAGCCAAACAAATGCATTTACAATTTTTCTCACATTTTCGTGCCCATTCTGTCCGTGCGCGGGACCCAAACCTAAAACAAGTCCAGAAGCAGCCATGGGTGGTGGGGTAGGGCCCCTCAACGTGGCCCTGGAATCTGTCACAACGGAACGAGTGGGCGTTCTCTCACAGACTCCCACAGACCCAAGTCAATTTTTGATTTTTTTTAGGTTTAGCACGTGCTACAAGGTCGTACCTTTGATGCAACATCCAGTGCTGGGACCTCCACAGCAAGCCATTTCCACAGCGCTGCACACCAAATCCAGGATGCCCTCAGAAACCGGCAAAGACTACCACTCACGTTTCACTACTGCCTAGTAGTGACTACTAGTACTGAATCCTACCTGACTTCTTGACACGACTCAAACTTGCCAAAGTCACAAAATCAACGTCAACTACAATAATCAAGCCACATAATTATCTGCAACGTCACGAGGGTGCTGGCAAAAGTCCTGCTACACGGCGGCGGGCGAGCCCAATACGTGGTTTTTAACGTGATTTTTGGACTTTTTTGGACAATTCTGCACACTTTCGCGTGTTTCCATGATACGACAAGTTGCGCACGGTCTGCTCACATTCAAATACAGTGCTGCCAACAAATGACAGCGTGCAACAAAAAAATCTTTCCTTGCAAGGGCACATTTTCGGCCATAACTCTTGAACGGCCGGTCAGATCGGGACACAATTTTCAGAGAATTTGCAGCTATTCATGCTCTTTCAACTGACGTAGCACTCAGTATGAATTTACAAATTCCATTTTTCAGCGAATTTTGGGTAGTCTGCCCCCTTAGGATCTTGGTGCTACTGGTATGATAGAGATGGCATAACTCCTCTGTTGCCTCCTTTCTCTTTCCCCTGGGCATAATCTAGCCAATCCCTGTCTACGCCAAATCGAAAGAACAGTAAAACCTGTCTAAAACAACCGCTCATGGAACCTTCGAAATGTGGTCTCTGGTTTGGTTTGGTTTATATTTTTTAACTTCGTTGCCTCAACAGTACAGAGTACAAATATCAAGAGGTTACCAGGTGGTTTCCTTATCCAGGGTCGTTGGACTGGAAATAGCATCCCTTGGTTTCAGTGGTCTTCTTGGACAGGTGGTCGCCTTATCCGAGTGGTCGCCTTGACAGGTTTTACTGTAGAACGTGTTGTCGGCGGTGCTATGGCAGTCATTGCATAATCTTTCAATGTCTCCTGATTGTTATCTTCCAGGGATCTTTCAAACAACCACATCCGCACCATTCCACACAACGTTTTCAATGGACTGGGGAGCTCATGGTAAGCGCTGCGAGCTAAAGACGTGGAGGTTTGCGTGTGGGCTCGTGTTTCATGTGTGTAAGTGTGTGTGTGTTTTAATACAGTGAAACCTGTCTAAGACTACCGTTCAAGGGACCTTCAATATGTGGTCTCTGTCATCAGGTGGTCGCCTTATCCAGGCCAGGACCACTTGACTGCAAATAGCATCCCTTAGTCCTGGTTGCAGTGGTCTTCTAGGACAGGTGGTCGCCTTATCCGAGTGGTCGCCTTGACAGGTTTTGCTGTATTATAATTATGTGTGCATGGGTGAGTGGGTGGGTGTGTATAGGTACGGTTTTATTTGAATTCGCAGAACCAAACGGGCGGTGTCGCAAAATTACATGGAAGGGAATGTATGCGATGTGTGTACGTCTATGTGAGTGTGTGTGTGTGTGTGTGTGTGTGTGTGTGTGTGTGTGTGCCGTGGTTGTGTGTATGTGTGTGTCTGTTTGTGTTTGTGTGTGTGTGTGTGTCTTAAGTTTGTGTGTGTGGTGTGGTGTGTGTGTGTGCGTGTGTGCGTGTGTGTGTGTGCGTGTGTGTGTGTGTGTGTGTGTGTGTGTGTGTGTGTGTGTGTGTGTGTGTGTGTGTGTGTGTGTGTGTGTGTGTGTGGTGCATGGTACATGGTGTGTGTGTGTGTCGTAAAAGTCACTTCAAAATAGCTGTATGGTGTAGACCAGGCTGAATAGTGACGGTCAATTCTTCCTGCCTTGCAAGCTGTTGAATGGTGCAATCCCAGCACAAGTTGCTATGGCTTCTGCCTTAGCATTGCTATCATCGCCTCCGGCGATGGGCGTCAAAGGTCAAAGGTGTGTCGTGCCAGGTGTGTGTACGTGTGTGTGTGTACATGTATATGCGAGTGTGTATGACTGTGTGTGTACACACACACACCTCCTCACCTCCTCAGACTTGCCCATCGCGAAAGCGATGATAGCGAACAGCTATGTTAGACATAGCAACTTGTGCTGGGATTACACCATTCAACAGCTTGCAAGGCTGATGAATTGACCGCCACTAATTTTAGCCTGGTATCCACCACACAGCTGATTGAAGCGGCTTTTTATGGCCAGTGAATCCCTATTTCTCATTTTTTTCATTTCTTCCATTTTTTCTTTTTACACACACACACACCACACCACATACTCCGGCATACACTGGCTGTTGGTAACCACCCAGGAGAATGAAAGAAGACACACACACACACACACACACACACACACACGCACGCACACACACACACACACACATACACACGCACACAAACACACACACACAGATGCACACTTGTACTTGTTCTGCATGGTCTTGATCACTGACAAAACTAGTGAAGCGGCTTTCTCGGAAGAGGGGAGTTCAATGGGCTATTGGACCTTCTAACGGTCGATGCCCCTGATGCAGCTTGGTACATTTATCATCGTCACATCCTCTTCTAACCAACAGCTATTCCATTATATTTGTTCCACATGCAAAGCTTCCGCATAAATCATAAAATTAATAGTTGTGAATATGCAAGAAAGCATTGTTCCAATACGTTAGCTTTGTTCCATGTTAGGTGCGTTACTCTCCATACTGCCGATACTGAAACCTCTTGGTCGGTGGAGTGCCTGCAGCCTCGGCTGAATGGCTACGTTCTGTCAGTGTGCCGACTACCGTTCAATTTCTACATGTAGTCCTCAAAAAATCATACTCCCTACTCTCTGTTTCTCTACTCATTTCTCTCTGTATCTCTCTCTCTCTCCCCCTCTCTCTCTCCCCCCCCCTCTCTCTCTCTCTCTCTCTCTCTCTCTCTCCATCTCTTTCTCTACTCATTTCTCTCTGTATCTCTCTCTCTCCCTCTCTCTCTCTCTCTCTCTCTCTCTCTCTCTCTCTCTCCCTCTCTCTCTCCCTATCTCTATCTATCTATCTCTATCTATCTATCTATCTATCTATCTCTCCCTCTGTATCTCTATCGTCTCCGCTTACTCTCTTTCCTTTGTTTGCGTGCCTGGTTGCTATGTGCTTTTCAAGTAAATAACAAGAAGCAGAAGACAGACATATCTTGTTGTTGCTGGTCTCCAAATTCTGAGAGACATAACGTTAATAGTATTTTCCTTGCCCTCTGTTCCTTCCAGCACTGTTTACTTGACCGGCAACCCGTTGATTCACGACCATAGACTTTGCTCGGCCTTCACCTACCCCGGTCGCCACTACACGTTTTCTGTGGACCCGGTTATTCAAGCAAATTTCCGCGGGATGGCTAGTGAGTTTCACATCGCCAAAATGGTGTTGCACACCTGGAACCTGGTGGCCTGGCCGTTTGGTGATTTTCCTAACACAAGAAATGCCCTCTTCAGTGTAACCAGCAATGCATGTACAGTTCTTTCCCGGGTCTCACTCGATTATAGTCTTCTTATAGAGGTTATGCATATGATTCCAGGGAGGTTTTCTAATGAACACAAGTATACGAGCGTGAGTGGGCATATTTTCTAAATACGTTTGCAGCGTGAGTCGCTAGTGCCAGTGCAGCGCCGCGCGGCAAGTCCGCGACTTCGCCACAGCATCTCAGCTGATGATGGTTCTAGAAATGTGTCCTACCTGTGTTTGTGTGTGTGTCTACACTAACACACACACAGACACACACACACACACATATATGTAGGACTCAGTAACCAGTTAAGGCCCCATGACCAATCACGATCCCCGTGTGACCAGTCAAACAGTCATTAACCCCCCATGACCAGTCACAAATTAGTTTACCAGTCACAATGGCGCATGACCAGTCACAAATCACCATACAGGTACATGTGTAAAGTACACAGTTCGTGACTGCTCGCAGAGTGCTTCGTACTGCAGAATTTGCTGTGGAAACTATAATTCCCTATGAGCAGTCACAGAATACAGTTGTGACCACTATAATTCCATGCGAACAATTACATGCGGAATGTACAGTTGCGACCACTCTTTCTCTGTGAGTAGTCACAGGCAGAATATAGGTATCTCTGTATTACAAGGGAGATTGGAAGCTTTGTCACAACTCTGAGTTTCACGTATTACTACGATCGTCAGGCAACTGATGGCTCCTGAACGGGCAGCCTGAACATAAGGGCGAGTAAGGTGGGAAATTCTGAGGGGTATCATAGGCGACGCGTATCATAGCGCAAGAGTCAGGTGCAGGCGTGAAGTTGCCAAGTCTTCAGACTTGGGGCTATGCAGCAGCAGTTCCAGTGTGAATGACATAGAATAGAGCTGGGGACTTAAATGCCAAATCCACACATGCCCACACCATTACACACACACATACACCCACACTCTCTCTTTTCTCACATACACATACACCCACACGCGCGTAGACGCGCAAACACACGCACACACACACACATACACGCGCACACACACACACACACAAACACACACACACACACACACACATTCTCTACATCTCTCTCTCACACACACACACATTCATTCTCTAAATCACACACACACACATACACACACATACACACACACACACACATCCACGAACGCACACACACACACACACACACACACACACACACACACACTCATTCTCTACATCTCTCTCACAAACACACATTCTCTCTCTCTCTCTCTCTCACACACACACACACACACACACACACACACACACACACACACACACACACACACACACTCATTCTCTACATCTCTCTCACACACACATTCTCTCTCTCTCTCACACACACACACACGCAATCTCTTTCTCACGCATGCACACAAACACACACACAATCACACATGCGTGCGCACACTTACTCACACACCATTGGACCATTGGACGCCCATCGCCGGAGGCGATGATAGCGATGCTACAGCAGAAGCCATAGCAGCTTGTGCTGGGATTGCACAATTCAACAGCTTCGCAAGGCTGAAGAATTGACCGCCACACACACACACACACACACACACACACACACACACCTTGGACCTTGGACGCGCTGCCATATTCTGGCTATGCAGACCCCATGGGGGGTTGAGCAGGTTCGGAACAGTAGGGGCGATGACGGGATAGGTCCTGTGGTCTACTGAAACGCCGACTGCAATAGCAAACGATGCAGAAGGAGCTACTGTCTGTGTTGGTTGCTCTGGCCGAGCCACGGCTGCACTTGTGACGTTTCATGCCTTGGCGCCATAGCACACAGCGGTTGCAGCGGGCGCAGTGGAAGCTGCAGCGTTCGCAGGACATATGTTTGTAACCGGTGACTCAAGTGTGTCAGAAGATGCCTCTGCTGGTGATGTTGCTGGCGAGCACTTGTGTCGGGCAAATCCACCCTTGCTCCGGAACCGTCTGTCGCACTGATTGCAGTGACAGCTTCCTGGCTGTTGGCTTACGGGTAGGGCACGCGTAGCTGTACACTTGTGTCGCTTCCTGTCACTTACACGACTGAAGGAGCGGTGACAAGTTTGGCACACAACCGGTGATGGTCGAGGTCTGTTCTGCTTGTCTGGCAGACAACGGTAAGCCTGGCGCCATTTGGAGCGAGAAGAGGTGGCCACTTCATACCAGTCGTCAAGTGGTTTGACGTCACTCCGAAACACAGTCTCGCCACCTTTTCCGCGGACCATGGGCAGGTCTCTTGTTTGGAAACGACCGAACAGTAGAGCCTTCGGGATGCGCTCATCCTCCATCCTTGCCACATGACCAAGCCACTCAAGGCGACGTCTGCTGAGACGACACTCCATGTCCAAGGTATCTCCCCAGCGCTCCAGAACTTCAACATTAGTTATCCTGTCATTCCATACATCTTGACGACTGATGCCCAGAATGGTGCGGACACAACGGAGATGAAAGACAGACAACGCATGAACATCAGCCTGTAGCGGTACCCAGCATTCGGACCCATAGAGCAGAGTCGACAGCACACAAGCATTGTACACTGACCGTTTGATGGATATTGTCAGTGTTACATCGTGGAATATCGATTTCTTCAGAGCGCCAAACGATTTGGCAGCTTGTGCAATCCGGGATGTGACATCATCATGACATCGGCCGTTGCTGTGTATGTTGGATCCAAGGTAACGAAAAGACGACACATGGGCAATCTCCATAGTTCGAATCGCGAGCGGCTCTAGACCGTCGTTAGAGATGTTGGGGCCAGAGACCATGAACTTGGTTTTGGTGGCACTGACGGTGAGGCCAAACACACACACACACACACACACACACACACATCCACACACACACACACACACACGCACGCACACACACACACACAAATAGGCAGCGGGACTACCAGCTAGATTCACGTGACCAGCGGACAAAGTTATAGCCTATTCATACTACGTTACAATACGCGTCACGTTCTGGAACACGACGTGCTGGCAGACGTCGTTTTCATGCAGGTGCATTCACACAGGCACGTACACGTTACTCGTACAGCTGTGTGTACAGCTTCTTTTGGACACAAACTGCTGGGAACGATAGAACGAAACTCGGTACAGGGGTCTGGATACGTCGTCTACGTTTTCGTATCAGGAATACGATTTTCCCGCCACGTTCCATGTTGTCATGGCTATCCGGACGAAAACGTCACGTACGCCACGTTTCGGGCGTAGTGTGAATGGCCCATTACGGAGGTAGAACTTGTGTTCATGACGACACTTGGACACAAGTATTTCTGTATTATTATTTTTATCTTATTTCAACCAATCCACAAGCCAAGAAGAGATGCGTAAACGGAAGAACCGTAGTCTTGGTGACACTGATCGCAAACATGCTTAATTCCTCCAGGCCATTGAGCACCCAATTCTAAACCTTATCTAACCCAAGTTCTTGTCAAAGCAGCATGCCAGTTCAAGAACATCTCGTCAGACATACATATCGATACATGTCTGGTGCACCCTCACTAACAAGCAGGCATCGGAGGCTGCATTTGCACCAGCAATCGCAAGAAGTTGTAGTGAGTGAATATTTCTATAAAATCAATAATTAGAAGGAAAATACGTAATCTGTCCCCGGGGAAAATCGCGGAAAAAAATCGCAAAAAACGCGTGGAAAAACGCGGCATATGGCATAATTTGCGGTGAATTTGCGGTAAATATGCTGCAAATATGCGGTGAATATTTTATGATGCGGCAAGTTGGCAGTTGATATGAGGCAATTTTCAGTGAGTGTGTAGTGATATCAATCAGTTACAAGTCTCTGGTGTAAGCACTCGTCATATTTGACTATTTGAGTACAAAGCCGTGCACGATGCACGTTGCTGACCGAACAGTGCACTGTGTGTACGTGTAGTGCAACAAAAAAAGTTCAAAAAACGCGGGAAAATCGCGGAAAACCCGGTCTTTTAAAAAATCGCAAAAAACGCGGAAAAAACGCGGCCGCGGAATCGCGATTTTCCCCGGGGACAGCGTAATGGACAAATGAAGGTGTGGAGGATCGCCCAAAAACACTGACAAGGAGACAGTAAACGGTACACAGTACTCGTATGCATATACTTATAATACACGTCATAGCAGCACAACGAGAAAGACCATGTACCATAATGTTACATCAATACATTTTACAGAGATATTTGGGAGTAGGAATGAAGATGTGTTCGAAGCAGTAAACTGCGTAAGGACTACGTTGAGCCAGAATATTGAAATACAGTTTCCTGCAGTCAAAACAAGACACTCACACTTCTCTGGTCTAGTTCGCCATTCTTATCGATAACATGACTTGATTTAATTTCTTACGATGGTTCTTGAGAATGGATCGATGATGTCTTGAATAGATGTCTTCCCTGAACGACTTCAACTGAGAGGCAGTAACAAGCTGGACATTGTTTTTCTGTGGAGGCCACAAAGAAGACAGAGCTACACACACGAAGGTGCTTGATGTACTCAGTACCTTCTCGGAGATGAACTATTTTCATTTCCATCTTCATTATATTTTCGTCTCTGCATCGTCGACGATGTCCACTTCTGACTCCGTAATCTTGTCACTCATCCTCTCCAAAAACACAAAACAAGTGCTGCTTGTACGCTGGATCAGTTGAATATTTTCATTTCCATCTTCATTATATTTTCGTCTCTGCATCGTCGACTATGTCCACTTCTGACTCCGTAATCTTGTCACTCATCCTCTCCAAAAACACAAAACAAGTGCTGCTTGTACGCTGGATCAGTTGAAGTCAGTTTCCGTTCTAGCAAGATCAGCATGCAAACATTTACATGACTGAAAATATTCCGAAATAACTTTTCTGAACGACGAAGTTTGTTCTTCAAATATGATGAATAGCACAATCTACTAGCCAGAACGTCCTCTCAAAAGAGATTCAATCTGAAGCCTGCAAGATTTTCGACCACCCTTCGTTTTGGAAAGGAGTCCACACACACCAGACTCGAGCTACAAGTAAACTACGCGGAGATCGTGAGTTGATCGAAATCTTTCTTGCTCACTTCTGAAACCTGTGAAGGAAAAAGTATCCTGATCGCGTGAATGCCTACAGTTGAGTCGTAATATTTTGACGTGGATCCTGTGACCGTTCACAGAGAAAGTCGCGGCTGTTTGTGTCTGGTCATCGGAATTCAAACTGGTGTGTGACTTTATGACTGCTCTTCGGGGATTTGTGACTGTTTGATTGGTCACGGGGATCGTGATTGGTCATCGAGACGTGACTGCTCACTGAGTCCTACACACATTCACACAGTCATACAAACACACACACACGCGCGCGCGCGTGCGCACACACACACACGCACACACACACACACACACACACACACACGGTAGACGGACGAGCAGTTCAGTAGAGGGATAGTGGTGTAATCCGGGTTTGGGGATGGGCGACTATTCGTCGTACATGACTAAGCTGTAATTTACTGATCTATATTGAAATTCCAAGTTTCCGGTGTCAAAAGAAGCTAGCAGGTTCCACTATTCATGTCCAAAATAAACGATTAGTTGGAAGCCGTGCAGTAAGGACGTTGAGGAAATCTCCCGCCCCAAGTTCACTGCAAATCCATAATATCGGTATTAGCAACGTGCCTTCCGACTCACACACTACAACCCGCTTTTTCTTTCTTTTCTCTCCAGTCACGAACAAATGTAACTGGCCCTGCAATAAATGGAGGCCAGAGCCACCGAATGTTCGGAACTGCCCGAACGCATTCTGCAACGGAACTGTTGGCAATCCGACCTGCTTGCCTCTGGCATTTAGTGAGTAGATTGCTATGATGTACGGCTGAAGATGTTTTCACGTTGCTGTGGCAACAAGCTTTTTCGAAATACTTTTTTTAGTTTGTTTATGTGCATTCCTTAATTAACCGACCTCTCTCTCTCCTATCTCTTTATCGATCGATCTCTCCCTCTCCCTCTCCCTCTCCCTCTCTCTCTCTCTCTCTCTCTCTCTCTCTCTCTCTCTCTCTCTCTCTCTATCTATCTCTCTCTCTCTCTCTCTCTCTCTCTCTCTCTCTGTCTCTCTCTCTCTCTCTCTCTCTCTCACTATCACTCTATCTGGCATATTCTTGCACTTAGGAGTGAATGTTCGTAATTCATATACCGGTACTTGTATTCAGTGTTAGTATCATTCTATTAGCGATAAAAACAGTATCAGTGCAGCAGACATTACCATGGAAGTGAACATGTCTAGAGTGTAATTTAATTAGAAATAACCTGAATGAGACTATTGCCTCTCCGAAGATTGTCTTTTTTTTATTGGGAACACAGCCCTACAAAGAGACATGTGGAGACAAACACAAAATAAGACACCCTCACTTGCTGTTCCTACCTGTTCGCTGTGTGTTCAGATCCCAGCATTGGAGTGTACTATTGCAACGCCACTAGAACGGTGCTGACTATGCATTCCAGCAAGGAAGGCTACTTTTCGGATGCGGTGTCGACCTGCAGGGCGTTCCAAGCCACACCGCCGGACAACGCGCAGTTCGCTAACGGTTGCGTCCAGGCGTTTGCGCAGCAGATCAAGACCAAGCTGGGCATTGCCTATACGCCCGTTGTGTGGCTGAACCTTCACGACCGCGCAGCCAACACGATATACGCAAGCAACCGTTACACATATGTGCCGGGCACTAAGTACTTGTACATCATGTGTGCGCGCGAGGTAAGCAAAACTTCTTCCGCTTTTAGGAGATGACATCATCATAGCTCTTCTTTCACAATAATGACATCATCGACCTGAAGGTTGTCTGTACATGTATTTTCATGTTACTGCATAACTGAGGACTAGGTGCAGCCTAAAGAAAACTCAAGATCCTGATTGACTCCAACTCAGGCAATTGTGCCACGCAAAAACACGAAAGAAACCAGCTGTCGCATAGGATTCGCAGAATTCAACGTGATGAAGCAAACAAAAGAATAGATGAGAAGCTATCGCTTACAGTTCACTCCCAGGATGGGCATTCATTGCTCAGGAACAGTGACAAAGCAGACCGCGTTCGGGAGCATTTTGCAAGCCAGTTCGCTGACCCAGCGACCACCCCAGTGGCTCCACTAACTCCACGCCACCTCAACAACCCGATCACACCTAGTGAAATCTCGAAGGCAGCATCTCGCTTGAGGAATCGCAGGGCATGTGGACCAGACAATGTTCCTGGAGAATTGCTCAAAAATGCCACGGACGAGCTGGGACCGATCATCGCCTCCCTCATTAACACTTGCATCGACAACGGCACTGATATGTCATCCGTCATTGGTACAGGAACGCTAATTCCATTAAACAAACCAAACAAGACCAAGGGCCCAGTCGCTAACATGCGTCCCATCATTCTGTTAAACAACATACGAAAACTCCTCTCTCTGGTCGTACTCAGCCGTATTTCCAGGCAAGTCTCCGGGACGGGTACCTTCGGTCAGTTGAGCTTCGCCAACCACATCGGCACATCGCCCTACTCCCCTTTGTCTTGTTGTCCAGTGTCATTTCAGTTGTCCTCTTCCCCTGATTATTAGTAGGGCTGTGTTTGCTAGTAAAAAAATAAATAAATAAAAAAAACCTTGGCGACACGCAATCAGAGCTGGTCGCAGCACAGCAGATGTAGTGTGGACGCAGAGATATCTCCATGCCAAGGCGATACGGTACCGTTGGGCTTGCCACATCCTCGGCCTAGACATGTCAAAAGCGTTTGATACGATTAACAGAGATAAGCTCCTGAACACCATGAAGAACATTACGGGTCCTGACGAAGTTTGCCTTAAACATTACCTGCTACACAATACAACAATAACGGTCACGATTGGGTCGTCCACATCGCAACCGTTTCGCAGCACGATTGGTACCCCACAAAGGGGATGGCCTCAGTCCTGTGCTATTTATATGCTACCTCGAGGCTGCACTACGTGAGTGCAGAGCCAACTTCCCAAGCAGACCAGCAACAGACAACCTACTCCTCCACGAGACCAGATATGCCGATGACATCAATTTCTATTCAAGGGACCGCAAGTGGCTGGAGGCCAGTCTGCCTATGCTATCGGACACTCTCGGTACGTAGTCCTTAAATGTCAACCAATCGAAGACTGAGTGGATACATCTGACAGCGGACTCACACGATTGGAAGACTTCGAAGCAACTTGGATCATTGATTGGGGAGGAGGAACACTGTGGCAGACGAATGAGTCAAGCGTCAAAATCCTTCGGACGGATGTATATATTTTTGTATTTTTTTTTAAAGGATTTCCCAAAGGCTTTGGGCCTGTCGAGGGGATCTCCTGCAAGAAGAATGAAATGACAACTTTATGTAGAGGGAGCAGTTAATCGAGGATAGGCTAAGGAAATAGATCGACGCATACAAAATCTGGTAATTAAGGAGTTGGGATACCGTCAGTGTAATAAATATATCGGCGAAAATGCTGATAGAGAGAATGCTTGAATTCGGGGAGGCTGGTTATAGCGGTAAGAGAAGGCGGTAGGCAATTCCATAGCATTGCAGCTTTGTTGGAAAAGAGGGAAGAAAAACGCACACCGTGATAATTGATGTTTTAAAAGTGTATACGGTGTGGCCGAGGAGAGAGCACATCGCAGAGACGAGAAGGTTACGAGTGTACAATGCCTTTGTCCTCCCGAGTCTCCTATACAACTGTGAGGCATGGGGATTGACGGCGGGAAACCTCTCCCAGGTTGACGTGCTCCACAGAAAGCAACTTCGATGCATTCTGGGTATCAAGCTGCAAGACAAAGTCAGCAATGAACGCCTGTATGAACGTTGTGAACCCTGCCCAGTATCCACCCTGATTAAACAGCGAAGGAGGAGAATGACAGGACACATCCTGAGGATGTCCCCCAACACGCCCGCCCGCAAAGCCATGAACATCTACTTGACCCAAGACTCCCGAGGCCGGCCATGGCGCCCAAGAAAGACGTTGGCAACCAGCGTTGCGGAGGACATGAGAGAGGCCGGAATGACTTTCACCACAGTGCGGGATCTCGGTCTGGCGTCTGAGCGGGCAAGGGACAAACAGGCATGGATAGCGATGGTCTACAGCTAATGATACTGAACTAGAACAACGGAAAGATTCATCAAGAGACAGCAGCGGACCGAACATTAGTGTTGCACAATATTAATGTTCCATTACGCGCATCTATGTTATTACAGTAAAACCTGTCAGGGAGACCACTCGGATAAGGCGACCACCTGTCCTAAAGGATCACTGGAGCCAGGACCAAGGGATGGTATTTCCAGTCAATTGACCCTGGATAAGGGGACCACCTGGTAACAAAGACCATATTTTGAAGGTCCCCTGAGCGGTCGTCTTAGACAGGTTCCACTGTACGCCTACAAAAAAAAATACAACGACGAGGACCTTGGACACCAGGCAGTACTGCGCAAAGTCTTTTGCATAGCATTGCGAATAAATTTCTCTCAACAGTACGTCAAGTGAAAATTCTCAAGTCGGCAGGAAAAGCGCGAGTTTCCATGTAGGGAGCAACACACAACTCCTCAAAAAGTACTAACAGCAGAAAATGTAAGAAAAGTTTCCTCCGAACCTAGTCATCTTCATCAGTGGAAGTCCTCACACCTGGAACGGGGAAGATTATAAGAAGACAAAAAGGAAACCAAACCGATAAGTTTGATATTCACTAGTTTGAGAGAAAGTCGGCGATGGGGAAAGTCTGAAGAAAAAAATGGCTGTCACCACCAGGACTCAAACCAGGGACCTTCGCTTGTAGCCATCGATGCTCTAACCGCTAAACTATGGTGTAACCGTCATCCCAGCAGTGTTGAGGATAGTACTTTGCGAGATGTGCAACTGGTCTCTATTGTCACTAGGCCTCAGTGGGTAATGCTAGTTATTTCAGCTCAAAATGCTTTTAGCATTGCTAGTTATTCGGAATGCTACTTTGGACTTGTAATGCTAGTTGAAAAGGCAATGTTAACCACTCATATGGCATTGTGTCATAATGTAAGTCACACTGCACTGAATACTGCTATTGGAAGTACCTAGTACTTTGAAAGTAGATTATGGTGATGCTATTTCAAAATGATGTGGAACTGAAGTTGCTATCATGAACTAGCAGTGAATAACAGTAAATCAGAACCCTACGTCGACAGTCTTCAAAGTACTTTGAGGGTGCATACGGAATGCTATTTTGGAAATTTAGTATATTGTGTGGTATGAAAAAGTACAATATAAGTCAACGTATCACTTCGTGGAATGAGTCAATCAACACAGTGGGCAACTAGTGCACGAGTATAGGTAATCCGTCCAGACACCAAGACTTGGTGATTCATTCCAGCAATCCATTAGCAACACAATGGGGCATAATACTGGCACCCAGTGAACACACTGTCACAATAGTAGGAATGTCACTAACCCTCGATATGCTTGCTCCTTTGGCTTTGGGCAGTCGTGCGCATGCCTCACCGGGCTCATCCTCCACCTCTGCCTCGTTCTCGTCTTCCTTATTATCCTCCTCTGTCTCGTACTCATCTTCCTCACTCTCTTCCTCCGAAGAATCAGAGACTTCCAACACATTTCCATTTGATGTACTCATGGTGCAAGTAAGCCAGCACTGCATGACTCTGTGAATAGGAAAGACAAGATTTCTTTCCGTTTCCCATGCTGGCATCAACGTGGTACGTCTATACCTAGCAGCTGCCACTCGATTCGCAACAAGAGACGCATGTTGCGAAGTCGCAGGCTAACGTTTAAGCAAAACTGCCCAAAAGCCACTGGTACAAAGTACAGCGTGTACGTTACATTGTAGAGCTCCTGTTTTATTCAGTAATGCACACTCATGAAGTGAGAAAATGACACTTTTGGGCGCTAATGCTTGTTTTAGCTCCAAATCCGGGTACAATGCTGGAGCATTGCTAGGTCTCAAAACGATGCTCGTAATGCCAGTTACAATGCTAGCATTACCCGCCGAGGCCTAATTGTCACCACCAGAACCAACAAATGGGACTAACATTCCATAGTAGAAATTACGTTCTTAGAGAATGGAATGTGGAAGAGTAACTCTTAACTCATATTTCCCCATTGCTAGTGCTAATAACTTTTAAATAGTAATCTTATTTAATGAAAGAATCTACCAGAGGAAAGAAGGTCTTATTATTATTATTATCATTATTAGACACAATCTCATAGCATGTGACAAGCATAGCTAATGCAGGGACAGAATCCCATGAGACAAGGGCGTTGAGCCAGCCACGGCAATAGTAAGCGTCTGATGCAAATCATGGAATAGAAAAAAAAAACAGTGAGGAAAACTATATGCTACACAATGAGCAAAAAGACAGGGCTGGGGTATACCACTACAGTCAAATTCAAAACTGTTCACGTGCGAGCGAAATTCCTGCTAAAAGTTAGAGAGGAGACAATAATTTTAATATGGCAATAAGTAGGACGAGCTGAATGTATCTTCCTTACCAAGAGTCCATAAACACCTTACCCTTTACATTGTTTTTTTGTATCGTTTCCATCGCTTACATTGTTAATAAAGTAATCCAAATGTCACTTCAGCTCGTCCTACTTATTGCCATATTAAAAGTTAGAGAGTGAATCTTTTTTTCTTTTTTTAACCAGAAAAATAATAAAGAGAAGGAAAAATAATAACCTGTCAATAGCCCTTGGCGGATTATGCCGGCATAATATTTGGCATAATCTTGGGATTTCGTAAAAATATTATGCTCCGGCATAATATACGGATTCCAACGTGTAAGGTCGGCATAATCTTTCGGTTTAGACAAAAAATTATGCTTAGGGCATGGCCGTGTGTGTATGCGTGGTTTCTCAATCCTCTATGTACAGCGTGAATACATAGTGGAACCAAGGATAATTCAGCATAATTCAGCATATTTTGTTGGCATAATTGTGGCATAATCAAAAGCATAATTTGACGATTGGCCGAGCATAGTCCGCCGATGGCTACCGGTCAAGCACTAAATACAAAGAGAAGAAAAAGAAATCATAAGCCAATACGCGCTAAACTGCGCTTAAATTAGTGTATATTGGGATGTCAGCTTTGGTGGAAGTCAGTTCCACAGCCTACCGATTTTATGCAGAAAGAGAGAAGAAGAAATGCGGCCATGAAATTCATTTTTTGGTCGGCGCGATAGAAGATCTATTGATGTCAAAGCGGGAATCTGGGTGGCGATGGATATTAGCAAACGTCACTTCTCAACTCCAAAAACGGTCTCTTCACTGCGATTCAAATTAAAATTAAGATTTACATTACACCAACTTTTCGGGCCTGGCTCATCATCAGGTTAACGAATGACACAATATCCATTGCATAGGTACTTATTGAACTACATCTATGAAGACAACAACTAATGACACTGAGAAAGTTCACATATTGGTGTGAATATGTTAGGTGAAGAATAGGAAAGTGGTAAGTGTAGGTGGTGTATGTCTCAGCGGTAGGGTGTGTTTGTATTAGGGGGGGGGGGGGGCTTCAATAGAATCTGAGTGGACATATGCGATAACAGAGTGATACATTGTCTAGCAACAGTTACAGCAAGTCATGGCAACAGAATTACATGTACATGTGTAGAATATCACCTACATCCAGCCTACGGACCAAGCACTGACACAAACAGGCTTGCACATGTAGGGGAACACTGCAACAACACCTACAGTCAGATCAGACCAAGCACGGAGTCTGTACATACACTGTACAATCATACAAATAACAGTTTCACACCTTTTCAAGAAGCCGCCAGCCACAGTCCCTGTTCACAGACGGACGCCTATCACGAATAAACATGGCTTCACGCATACGACGATTGACAAGGGATGACTGCAGACTGGGTAGCGAGAATTGAAGCGTTGGTGACGGGTGATGCACAAACCACAGGAGCTCTCGAACGTCCGGCGAAGCCAAACAGAACATATCGACTTCAGCGTGATGTGACGCCAACAACTCCATCACGTCATCGATACCATCACCCACAGGAATATTCGAATACTGGGAGACAGCATCTAACGAAGCAATGATACAATCTCCGGGAAGATCGCCTAGCTCACGTAGAACATCAACACACTCACCAGTACTTGAAAATGTGCAGGAACAAACTTCAGCAGTTGATTCAGGTCACGCTCCAACAATAGCGAAAACATTTCTGTCAACGAGCCACAAGACAACACCACAGGGCGCAGCGGAAGACCTGGTTTGTGGTCCTTCGGTAAGCCGTGGAATTGGCTAGTTCGTGAGTTGTGGGGCGATATTGCTTTGGCGAGTGCACGCGGAAGTTTGTGCTTGGTGACGTTGTCCAACGTCGTCCTTGTCTGCTTATCCAAATATTCGGTAATCACAGCAGAACGTTCGTCACTATCTGGACAGTCCAACATAACAGACACCTTCTGCACATGGCTGCTATCACGGGACATGACCACAAATCCTTTACTTTTGTCGGAAGGTTTTACTATATTAAAAGTCTTCATTCTCGCGGATACCTCTCAAGGCTCCTCTCTCTTTTCATTCGAATCACAGTGAAGAAGAGACTGTTTTTAGAGTTGAGAAGTGAAGTTTGCTGAATGTGTTAGTGGGTTGGAGTTTGCGGACAATAAGAAAAGCCAATGGATATACTTGAAGAAAGGAAACGGACAAAATGTTACGAGTTATGACAAACTGTCCACCAACGTAACCAGATCTTATACTGTAAGCGTTCTTCATCATAACTATATTGGCTCACCATCCGAGTTCAAGATTTACTTGAACAAAACAGTAATGGAGATATAAGTCAACACATCGCTAGTGTTGACAAGAAATACTCTGCATGCAAACCCCTGACTACAGGGAACCCTGATATTCAGTGATATCGAGCGTTGCTCGACATCATACAATCCCATGCCACTGCATCTTGGAAGTCGCACCATTTTCCCACTGCGGATGTACTTAATCAAGTGCTGTCGCATTTTCTGCTGCTTTTAAAAATGTGTGTAACAGATTGTGCCTCAGGGTCAGTGGCAGTCGCAATAGCCACAACCGTGTGCCCCAGACTGACGCTGCGGGCGCAACACGGTAGCAGTAACATGTGATTGTTGTGTCAACAAACGCAAACACACTAGGTAGGGTTTGTGATTTATCTTTCAGAAGACGAAGAGAAAAGACTTTTTGTCCAGAGCGAAGCTAAAGGACAGGCAGAAAACCGTGATGCATGTGTGTACTAGTATGAGTACACGCACGAGTGTAAAAGGCAATGCGTACAACAGGCAGAACATAATCATAAATTATAGATACACCAGTGATGATAGATCGTGACCATAACTTGGCAGAACTTGCCAAGAGCTCTTGCATGCTTCAACGCAACAGATATGGCGAAAGGATTGTCAATGTTGACCGTCGTAACTTTACCCCGCTTGTCTTCACCACGGCTGGCAGTGCATCCCCAGAATGCTTGCGGTTTTTGAAGCGATTATGCGCTATGCTGGCACAGCATGATGGCACGCCCTACGGCGAGGTTATGGCCTATGTCAGATGCCGTCTGTCGTTTGCACTCCTCCGAGCTGCAGTTATGTGCATCAGAGGGGCTCGCTCTGCATACCATCGACCGGTAAGTGCATTGCGCCCACTAGCCATGGCTGAGGGACGGATGTAACAGTGGTATGTATAACCTCGCTAATGGCAGTGTCCTCAATGCTAATGGATGCGTCATGTTTTTGTTTATAATTTAAGGTGCAATTTAGCGCTGATATGGGTATTTCTTTGCTTTTCTTCATTTGGTCCTTTAAAATGAAGCGGCTTTTTATTTCCTTTTTCTTCTTTTGCATCGAGATATTATTTCTTGCTGTTTTTCACCGGATGTGTCACGACTTTGAATTGAATTGAATTTTCCTGAATTGATTTGATTTTTAGCGTTATGAGCGGCTTTATTGACATTGCTCTTCAGATTGGATTGTTTATTGGCCCGTAAAAGAGGCTCCTTTGGAACAGATATGGCATACCTATTACGGCATAGGTGCGGGTGGCAGCAGGCTGTCGAACACTGCTGCCTTGCCGCCTGTAGTTCCTGGGGCATAGCTGCAGACCCAATGACCGACTGACACATGGTGGACGTGGATACACTCTCCAGCTACAAGCCTACAGGTCAGACTTGGCCGGACTTCATCACTGAAGAAGAATGCAGGCCCTGGATGGAGGGGTTTTAGCTAACTGCTGACAAGCTTTCCCTACGATGACATCTCCATCTGTCAAGTCTTCACCTACGTGTATTACCTTCACCTAGTGCTGGACAGTACACTGCTTAGGTTTCCCTCCAAAGTATCATTCGCTAGTTGGAGTGCGAGTCCTTATCCTTGTCGTCTTATAGTGTTATAAGACGACAAGAAGGAAAAAAACAATAAGTCTGATGAAAGATTGCGCAGGCAGTCTGGAACTCTCAGATTGCGCAAACTGTCAGATCGCGCACAACATATGCTGGACTTCGCATTGCTACCGCTGACTCTGAAGTGGGATGGTCACCGCCTTGCTCCAAACCGAATTGAGACAAAAGTGGCAGTATGTTTAGACCAGGCGAGACCACGCGACTCTGTCACACATCAGCACGTACAGGCTGCGAGCAACACTCCACAACAGCAGGTATTCACTTCCGACAAGCTTATTCCGTTCCATAGGATTATGGAAACTCATCGTAGGAGAGCAGGTGTTAAGTGAAACGGGTCATGGATAAGAAGGGATCCACCAAATATTGAAGTCACAGATGGCATCATGGGATTTCCCGAGGCTTGGTCTAGCCACGTCATTCTCGGAGACGAGGAGAACTGCCTAGAAGAGGGCTCCAGCTCCAGAGTAGAGTAAAGAAGTACAGTCATATGTCTCCGCTGTGCTCTTGCATTGCAAGCGGCACAATGGTAGTATTAATTTTTGGAAAGGCTTTTTAAGGCATTACATCTCTAACATCCTATCATTACTCGCTGCTCCTTTGTCTATCTTTTGTGGTCTATTTCCACAGGTGGCGAAGTAGATGGAGGAAGGTGAGTTATACGTGGACAACTGGCACCTGCTGAGTTCTCATGCTGGATAGTGTAATGTATGAATACACAGGCTGGCATAAACAAACGCACACAAGCGCTCAAACACACAGGCACACAGGCATACATCATCATCATCATCATCATCATCATCATCTGCGTTGCCGAAAAATAGTAATAGTAAAATTTAAAAAATAATAATAATAAACGGCATTATGCAGCTGTGCAAGCAGTAGATGCACACACACACACACCGACACGCAGGCATACATACACATGCTAAACACAGGTACACATACACACTGTACATTGCTACTGTTACTGAGCACGGGAGATCAAAAACCCTGTAGCCGAACTGGAGCCGTACCAACTCTCAGGAGGTGGCCCCGGGCTTGTCAGGCTGAAAAATGATCCAAAAAAATATTTGCGAGTTTGACAAACCAAGCCCAACATCCAATGTGTGTCATGTACGTGTATGTGTGTGCGTTGAACACAGTACAGTAAATTAAATAGTACTACTGTTGTAGGGACCCATCTTTAACCTTTCAGCACAGAATTGAACATTAGCCACACAATGGCCAGTGGTTCGCTATTATCACGAAATTCGCTAGATAAGAGTGCGTTATAAGACAGTGGAGTCTACCGTAAAGCCTCCAGTTTTCTGTGTGTAATGATTTTGTGCCTTGATGTCGCACTACAGTATTACACTCTATATTATCTGGATGCTTTCATGTTGGTGGGCAGTTAATCAAAAACATAAGGCATAACGTTTTGCACTTCATTTTTACATGTCTGCAAGTAAAAGGTTTGTTTCACATCTGCTTTGTTTCAATGTCCAGCATAAGCGAACGTGTGGATCAAGCATAACTGCTTGGTTGACGCCGCCGCGGGAATGCGTATAATAATATAAATTATAAGTAAATATACAAATAATCTACGTGGAGATAAAAGTTTAATAATAGCAATGAAAAGTATGAATGCCGCAGACATCACCACGCAACATGACAATTTGTTCAAGGTTTGGTTTTGTGTGTTTCCAAAATCGATTTTCACGTTGCGATCATCAGTGGAAATACGCAACTAAAGAGATCAAGGGAAAAACAAAGGTTAAAAATCCAAAGAAGTGTGACACATGACGGGTAACTTGTGGTAAGTATTACAAAAAGTGAGAACTAAAATAAAGAGTAAGTGTGACAAACGGGCATGAACAGTGCAGAAACAACTCATGAACACGGGGTGCAAACTCACGAAAATAACCTAAGTGCTAAAACATGTTCTTTTTGCTTACACAAATCGGGCTTATGCGTACGAATACAAACAGCTTCAAGGACCTTCAACTGCTGGACATAACGGGCACGACACAGTACAGAGAAGTGGGAATCATCATACACACTCAAACAATCGGGACGAGATAACAAATGCAAATACACAGCTGACTTCTTACGAATTTCACCCTCATCAGCTCCATCACCTTCCCTGCCACCTGACTCCTCCTCGTCCGTTTTATCACCATCACCACCAGCCGTCTCACCGTCATCCGCCTCGTCTTCATCCGCCGCCTCGTCATCACCCGCCTCGTCGTCATCTGTATCCTCGCCGTCATCCGCCTCGTCGTCATCTGTATTCTCGTCATCCGCCGCATCATCACCCAACTCATATTCACCACCAGTCAGTCGTCTGATACCATCCATGTTCTCCTTCCTACGTCTGTCCCGTGCCACTGTCCTTACCTCATCTACGTCCCGAGATTGTGTTCCGTTTTGCCCCCGGCTTCCGGTCTCCTTCGATGCTCCGCGTGGGCCTTGGCCATTCCTAGCATATATTTCGGTTGAATAATTGGCGGTCGACCTCCGTGGTCTCTGGACCCACGGATCAATCGCCGGAGGGTGCTGCGGTGTCCGCACAGCCGGATACTGTGTCAAAGAAATGGGCTCAATTTCTGTGATTGGCGGTACTGTTGTTGTTGCCAACTCCTCCCCAACCCCAGCCACCAACGGCACTGGTGGTGGCTCCGGCGGCGGCAAGGGCAACGGTGGAGAAGGCACATTCGGTTGGCTTAGTGATCCACCACTCTTCCTCTGCACCGTGTGTTCGACTTGCTCTGGTTGTGTCGGTGGTAGAGGGAGCCTTTTTTTCCCTTGATCTCTTTAGTTGCGTATTTCCACTGATGATCGCAACGTGAAAATCGATTTTGGAAACACACAAAACCAAACCTTGAACAAATTGTCATGTTGCGTGGTGATGTCTGCGGCATTCATACTTTTCATTGCTATAATTATAAGTAAAATGTTTGTTTGTTTGTAAACTTTATTTGAGTTCGCTAATGCTACTTCTGAGCTCTATTTTCTAATTGTTGCTTTTTGTTTTGTTTTGGCAGAGAGGCGTGCCTGGCGAGTGTCAACCGTGGAACCATGGCATCAAGCCCTAGTGCGAGTGAGCGAAGAGTGACGGAGTAAAGCCCGGAGGAGGCACAGCATGTGTGGGCGTGTGAGTGGGTGGCCGCGTGGGTGGTAGATGGTGTGTGTGTGTGTGTAATTATATGTATGTTTGTGTGTGGTGACGACTACTTACTAGTGGTTATCTCGCGATGGTCTTGATCTGTTGCAGTCAGAGCATGACTGGTATCGTTGCCAAAAGAGAAAATCTGTCCCTGTCCCGTACATTTTCAGATTTTCCATACTACTTTTGCGACGTGCTTACATGTAAATGGTACAAAATGTGTGTGCTGTATGCGTGCATGTGTGTGCTGTATGCGTGGCTGTGTGTGTGTGTGTGTGTTTGCATTAAATTAGGTTGTGTGTGCTATCATACTGCGTATTGTGCAAACGGGAGCAGATCCATTCTTCTTCCTATTCTTGTCTATTGTTATCTTTTCTTTCCTCTACTGTTTGTCTGCTTGACATCTTCACCTATTCATGCGTAAACATGCTTCCCCTGTGGCAAGAGCTACATGTACACTTCAATCTCCTCTGGGCATTCACCAATATCCGACTGCCACTCGATTTCAACTCTCCCTGAAGAAATGTTCCATCAAAAATAATTGACTTGCTGTCCGTGTGTTGTGGCAACGATTACGTGTGGATGCATGATGTCTGCCTTTACTGGCCATGCCATAATTTCTGGGAACGCGTTGATGCATGACGTCTGCATTGGCAGGCCAGGCCGTGTGCTGTAGCAACGTGTGGATGCATGACGTCTGCCTTTCGCGACTGCGTGTTGTGGCAACGCATTGATGCATGATGTCTGGCTTTGCTGGCCGGCGTGGGTCGTGGCAAAGTAGATTTACATCAGTACATGTACGTGTTGATGTACAATACATGTGGGCCAGAGATTGCACTAATGATTTGTTGGGGAAAAATGACCCACGTGTACATGTATTAGAGACGTTAGGATGCACGTTATTTCTGACGTGACGTGAAAGTTCAGCTAACGTTAGTTGGCTCGCACGTTGAAAGACAACGCGAGTGACCTGCAGCTGACGTCGACATTTGGAGTTTTACGCCAAATTCGAAGTGAAATTGCGCGTCACGTCAGAAATAACGCGCATCCTCACTATTGCACTTGCAGTGTTGTGATAGCAGTGCTGGTTCTGCTGACCCAGCTCGATGGGACTTGTATTCTGCAGCCTGATCATGGGCGTGTGGCGCTCGGCTCGGCGTGTCTTCCACCATTTTACTGGCAGCTGGCTACTGTACTATGACGTCATTTCCCGTGTACATGTACAGTACTGTATCCGCGGAAGGTTGTAGTAAGGTCACTGTTTCCGAACCCAGTGTCCTCCACCTTGTTTCATGCTGTCAATCTAACAATATACAGTGTATGTACAGTATTGTAATTGTGGCACTGAGGGTAGAGAAACAGGCACCTCAATTGAGATTACACGTGAAAGGCGCGTAGTCAAAAAAATAAAAATGAAAAAGCACCAGAGTACGAGTATGCCGTGTATGTGAAGGGAATGCTGGCATGGCTTTCCCCAAATCGGTCAGCCGAAAAATTCGCCTAAAACTAGAGTTGTCGAACAATTGCTAAGCTTTTCGCCGATTTGGGAGGGTTCCTTTTAAAATCGCCGAAAATCTACCAAATGTTGTTGCAAAATGCGTTTACGAACGAATGATGTTGCTGCAAGCATGACCACTCGAGCTCTCTTCCTCCGTACTTGTACTTGTAGTACTAGTGCGTTGAGGTCGTGTGTAGGCATTGGCGGATAATGCTCGAAAAGGTGGCAGATTCTGCTCGAAAAGCAGTGAAATTGGCAGAACCATACAAACCTTATGGCGGGCAATTCCTCGAATTCTGCTCCATTTCTTTATCCACATACCAAACATGCATGAAAATTATCAGAAAAAGCACCGAATTCTGCCAATTTTTCTGCCGGCATTATCCGCATATGCCTAGTCGTGTGACTCGTGTCCTTTGACCTCCTCTCAAACAAACACTAACCATTAGGCGGACAAAAGATTGTTACTAGTAAACTCCTACATTACAACGTCCAGTTGTGGCCTGTAGGGCTGCATTATTAAATATCTCACCAATTTTGAAACCAATATGCCAGAAATTCTTTTCGCCGATTTTCCAATATTATTCCAATATCGCAGCCGATTTTGGAACAATCAGCTGTTTTTGCAGCCGAATCCGATGTATTTTTGAGACGAGCGGAAAGACGAGCTGAAAGGCGAATAGACGAAAAAAGGGCCGATTTGGGGAAAAAAGGGCCGATTTAGGGAAAAAAGGGCCGATTTAGGGAAAAAGGGCCGATTTGGGGAAAAAAGGGCCGATTTGGGGAAAGCCTAATGCTGGCCACCCAATTCTACATTACACCCGAAACCTGATAGGACCGTGACAACGAAATTTAAATGAAATCACATATTCTGCAGTACAGTGTATTGTGAATGAATAAACAGAGAGCTGCGAATGGACTCTTAGGCACTGAAGAATTTGAAAAGGAGCATTTGGAAATGTCTACTGACTTTAAATCATCCTCAAAATTGGAAATGGGTTTGCTGTGTTCCTCCTTATACTGAGCACCTATATTTGATCTTGACATGCTCTACAATTCATCGACGCAGGGTTAAGCACTGGACCAACCCTTGAGAAATTTCTGTGAACTATCTTGCATTCTGTCCGTGACCATTTTTGTCTATAAATGTGGACAGGTCAATATCAATCACTGCACGTCTACTGTTATTCTCAAGGGCAATACATATCGCTTGCCATGAGCCACTCATCCTGATCGCATCCAAAAAATACTACATTTTCAAAAATGACTTTTCTAGTATCTCAAATGTTGTTGAGATTATTATACAGGCTTGCTCCATTTGCCATATTTTTCTCACGATTCGCAGTTCCTTTCTAGTCAAATATGTGACCGACCTTTACAAGAATATCCTGCAGACTAGCATTCATGCCGGGTAGACTCGTTCCAGTTCCCATGGTACGTTCTTGACGGCATACCAGACACGACCAAACAGAACCGTCCGAAAAGGCCCTCCTGATTGTTATGTTAACTTGGCGTTGACATGTCTTGCATTCCACTTCATTCGGAATCACCTTCCTTCTCGCAAAAACTGCAGCGCTGCCACTTTGCCGTGAATGTCTTCTGCTATATGTATATCCTTCTTCGATGATTCTTCTATCATCAACTATTCATCGTCAAGACAAGTAGTATTGTGTCTGGTTCCACAATCCGAGGTCCCTCTAGACGCGTCCTAACAGCCATTCCTCCAGACGCACATGATGAAGCAGAGCTAACGGCTGCGGACATTGACATGGCGAAATATCACAACTCATCCACTGTACCATTAATGCTTAGATCAATTGAGCTTTTACTCTGCTTTTTTATGCCAATGCTCTAAGGAAACGTTGAGCACAATGAATGTATGGCACATCTGTCACGTTTTGTGTAACAATGTTGAACCGGTGATTCCAACGCACGCAGGCTGTGATGACCAACACCATGTACAGTGCTCGCACTGTAACTTGCATTGGGCTGTATTAGTTGACGGCGAGGCATGAGCGACAAACTGAAATTACAGTCCAATCAGTTTATTCAGATATTATTACACTGTCAAACTGTCACGTACTGGAGGTACAAGAATTGAACTGGTGGTTCCAATGCGACCAGGGCTTGTTGTGCAACACCAATAACGCTGTTCACACTGGACCATTGCATGCATCCAGGGTCAATTGACTGGAAATAGCATCCCTTGGTCCTGGTTCCAGTGGTCCTTTACGACAGGTGGTCGCCTTATGCGAGTGGTCGCCTTGACAGGTTTTACTGTATGGTCTCTGTTACCAGGTGGTCTCATTATCCAGGGTCAATTGACTGGAAATAGCATCCTTTGGTCCTGGCTCCAGTGGTCCTTTAGGACAGGTGGTCGCCTTATCCGAGTGGTCGCCTTGACAGGTTTTACTGTATGGTCTCTGTTACCAGGTGGTCTCCTTATCCAGGGTCAATTGACTGGAAATAGCATCCTTTGGTCCTGGCTCCAGTGGTCTTTTAGGACAGGTGGTCGCCTTATCCGAGTGGTCGCCTTGACAGGTTTTAACTGTAACTCAGGTACTGTAACACACATTGAGGTGATGGGTCACAACGATGATCACGCGCTACATGTACATGTACATGTATGTATCGTATTTCAATTTGAAAGTATCCGCCTTTTAAAGTGCGATGAAAGGTGAGATATAAGACGTGTTGCACTACCGATACTTCCTGTTGTTAAATTACTGCCCGGCGTGTTTTTACCGTCATATTGCCAGGTGCGTGTTTACCACCATAATTATGAATAAAGTTTTGTTTTAGGCTTCCGCACACTCGTGCACATCACCCAGCTATCTAGCAGCCACTTCCAGACCAGTCAGATCCAGTTTGATCCAGCGGACGTCTTATACCATTATCTCTCCAACAGCAGGAGGTTCTACTGCCGTCACAAAGAGTTGAGGCTGCCGACTGTTCAGCATGGGCGTTCTGTTTATCGTCATACCCGAAGAGATATCGGTTGAATTCGGATGCTGCGGCACCTGTGGCCTGCCGATTATCAACAAGAGCAAAGTGGACTTCGGATCGAGAATCTACGGCCCAAATGGTGAACTTGCAAAATTCGGCTTGGATGTCGTGAACGTCGACTATGGAGCATCCGTCAAAACCTATCTAGTGACAGGATTGTTCTATTTTAGTGCCGTTACGTGTAAGCGATGCAACAGCAAAGTAGAAGATTTCTGCGCGTATGCGTCTGAGCCTTCGGAGAAACACAAAGAGGGTAACTTTCTTCTGTTGATGCACCGAATCAAGATACAGAACTACTAACTAGACATGAGCATTGTCATACTGGTGCTAGCGATCGCGCTACTACAGCTGAGCAGGAGATGTCAGCAGACGATCACAAACAATTCCATGCGAAGGACTGTTGTGGTGGTACCGGTATGTTGTAGAATCTACGCATTGAGCTTGCACCTGAAAGTGCCTATTAGCGACGCACTGGATTTCTATTCCGAATTGGACTACATCATAGTGACGTTCTCTTGCGTGCAGAAGGATTTACGGAACGGACGTGTAAGTCAGCGCAGAAACGGTTCATTTCTCCAATGAGTGTCTGGGTGTTAATCTTTGTGTGCAAATCTGTGTGTGTGTGTGTGTGTGCATGTGTGTGTGTGTGTGAGAGAGTTTAATGTCTGGTCTCATCCGTCGTCGTCACATATACAGCTGTTTAGTTCTATTTTGTTGCTTGTCTAATGTAAATATGTGGAATGAACAAAATGGATGACGTATCGGATATAGAAACTCAAATCCTATTGTAGTATGTCTGCTTACTTTTTACACGTATTGGACAGCAGCATTGGAATAGGCACGGTCAATGTATGTTTACTGGTGTTCGTCAAAACCAGCATTAAAACGATGCACCATGTCTTTCTGATCTCATGCATGACCTACCAGTCTTGACCAGTATCGTAGTGTTATGGAACGATATTTTATGTATATTGTTTTTCTGTGTGATGACATTCCTCAAACTGTCTCGTCTGGTCGCCGTCATGTGTGTTATACATGCGTAATGTTGTAATTTAGAGTCCTTTTGTCAGTCTTCTCGCTCGCCTCTTTGAGAGTAGTTTGCTTTTCCGCCATGTCGCAGTCCTGTGTTTCCGTCATGTCAATATAATCATGTAACAAACAAGTATAAAAACAAGCAAAGTATATTTCCTTTGTGTCCTGCGTCCCTGGGAAGGAAATGGCTATGATTCCGTGCCATGGTCATGCACCAAAATATCCCGATCCGCCCGGTATAATTATATCAACCCAGATGCAGAAATTGGAAAATACACTTGAACTTTCTTATCCGGGCGCCTTGGGAGCGTATCTCAGATTCGCCCTTGTCTCCCAGACTCAGGGCAGCTCAACTACTCATGTATCATAATAATAATTATCATCATTATTTTCGTGGAATGTCTCAGTACTCTGTCAGTTTTGTGACTAGTTATTGCACTTTCTGACTGTATATAGTATCCAGTTATAGTGATGGAGAGTTACTCTTAACTCGTATCCATATGTTAGTTTATTTTCTACATTTATTTATGGCTCAACATCCGAGTATCATTTTTTTGCTCGCGTTTCTTCCAAACATCTTTCTCATGTTCAGGATTAACAATCAGTGTTGCCAAACGCCCATGTTTGTCCGTATTTTTACGGAAAAACGAAGCTTTGTCCGCAGTACGAATTTCAATCGAATTATCCCGCTAACGATTATTGTATGATGGATTCCTAAAACCTTCATAACTCCATCGTTTCTTGTGCACATTCAACACTCGAAGCATCTACGCGGTAGCGAAAACTCCCAGCTGTCCAATCGCCTAAGAGTTACGATGTCGGCCTCCAGAGATATCGCGCGCCGTATTCCGGTATTCTTACCTCGGCAAATTCAAGTTTTTGATCCATCTCTTCGCCATATTAGGGGAAATCTCTTTTCGTGTGATCTTTGGGCGACGGAGCAGTATCCGCGAGAGATGCGATTTCAGGCATTTCCGAAATCAGCCAGTAGGAAAAGACGCCAAAATCAATGGCTGTGAAGAAATCGCCGATAATTGCGCTAAATTTACAAGTTTCGCCCTGAATTGCCTGTTGGGAAATCCCTAACAAAAAAAAAACAAAAAACATAATAATAATAATATCCTCGATATTCCAGTGCTGTCATTGTATCGTGTTTATACCCTACCTTGATTTCTATTATTTCCTTTTGTTCTCATTTTGTTCTTTAGTACAACGGTGATTTCTGAAGAGTGTTGTACGAAAACTTATTCGAATCATCTTTTTTTCCATTGCCTTTTTTTCTTACATGTATAATAATAATTCGCCGAATTTGTTTGTCTTAGGCACTGACTGTACGTACGGATATACGACCTTTTTGGGTCTTCAGTATGTACTGTACTTTTTTTTATCCATGTTGTACAGTTGTAGTGCCTGTACAGCTTGCATGTTAATGTACATGTACATGTACATGTACATACATTTATGCTGCGACCTGTGACGTCAAGTACAGTGCTGGCAACTGAAATCCGATCCCCCCTAGCGGTACGGTAGCCGCGTTAGCGATTCGTACGAGACGCTAGGGGGGGTCGGATTTCAGTTGCCAGCACTGTACCGTACTGTCTATAGCACTGCTGTGAGTCGAATTCTCACTTTGGATCTCATAGTATGGCCGAATTTGGACATTCTCTTAGCCGATCGAAAAGCCGATTAGGCGACAAAATCGAGAAATGCCTAATCACGGGTAGCGGAGGCGACAGCATTTGTCAAATCGCGGTGCAGTTGGAGATTCCAAAGCAGCGATACATTTCTGTTTCACACGGTCGCGTAACCACCTGCTAACTGTTGCACACGAACAGAAAACCAATTCGCTTGCGACAGGCCACCACCATAGCCGGTCTACATTTCTGCGCGGGAATATACTCAGCAGGCGCATTGTATACATATGTTGCATACACCAATATACACCACCACCGACGCTAGTATAGGCTCTGTGGCCGACCACAAGCACTACCTACGACAACACGGCACCAAGCCAAGTGCACGAAACGACTGCGATGTGAGCTAGCACATTCTCCAGTAGACAGTGCTAAAAATCGCAGGACGAAGTCGCACGCCTTTGACACCGTGGTTACATCAACATGTATTTTCACCTTGAGATTCGAAACGTTCACACCAAATGGAGTGCGCAGTATCAAACGTCTCCTGTGTCTATCACATCTCCCCGGATAGCGTCTAGCGCGGACTAGCGCGTACCGGAGGTGTAAACAGTATCCGCAGCAGCGCGCCTTGGGTCAAGTACCTTAGTTGCGAGACTAAAGTTTGGGCCCGCGCCAGTTGGAAACTCACTTCAACTTTCATCCACCGTGCAGTGCAGTGACGACTTTGTTCAGCGGTTGCCAGCGCAGGAGCCCTAGGCTGCAGTCCTCCAACTTGTCCAACCCGGCAGTTCCGGCACAATGGCGTATCAAACCGTCCACTGGCCCGCCGCCCAACGCTACGGTAAGCGAACAAAACGTTGACTACTTGTGTGTGCTTCGCTTCGTAGTGCTACTTTCATTCCTCATGCCGGTTGCAATGCTTGAAAGAAAATGTTTTGTACGAACTTAGAAGTTGCGACTTCGGTGGTATTAGTCCTGAAGTAAGGTATTGTATTTGTAAGTTGGTTGTTCCAACGAGGAACACAAGCGTCTTGCCGGCAAGAAGCGTGTGTTCCTCGTTGGAACAACCAACTTCATGAAAGGTTTTGTATCTAGCCAACTGCTTCCATTAATTGTCATGCGTCTTCGGTAGGCGTTCTTGTACAGTACCATCGGTCGGCGAAGAACTGTGGGGTCAACCTCCTAGCGTACCCTAGACTAGACTGTTCTTGTTTCCTGTGCAGTCTTAGCGCAGTCGATTCACCGTGTATACATAGGCATGCTGTGCTTGGTAAATTTCTAGCCTGGTCATTCTTCGGCGTCCCGTTCTTCGGCACTCCGTTCTTCGGCACTCCGTTCTTCGGCACTGCCGTTCTTCTGCACTCCGTTCTTCGGCACTCCGTTCTTCGGCACTCCGTTCTTCGGCACTCCGTTCTTCGGCACTCCGTTCTTCGGCACTCCGTTCTTCGGCGCCTGCCGACAGTACTGTTTTCTTTCTTGAATCCCAGGTGCAAACCAGTTACATTTTACTTACAAGCCCAACTACTGTCGTGGACATGGAAATCCGGTCGCAAGACTAGCGGCCCCGGGGCGCTGGCCATGCAGCCATGAGTAAGCAATAAGCAGTGCTCACATGCGCTGCAGCATGCTGGTCGCATCGGATCAACAAGCGCACTGCGTGCAACGCTCTGTACTGGCTGAGGGCGCCGGTCCTGGTCATTCGACTGGATGTCCATGTCCACGACAGAACATTACAGCGTTCTTCGGGATTTGAATGTCCAACTAGGAAGTGGAGTTGAGTAACCAATACAGGGATAGGGTTGTCTAAAGATTGGTTCTATTGCCATGAAACTGTGAGTGACAACAGAGCGAAACATCCCGCAATTCTGAACTTTTGAAATTAATTCAATTTCAGTTCGCTTCTCTACAGTAGTCGATATGCAGTTTGTTTGTTTGTGTACTTGTTTCTGTAGTTTTCTACTTTGCACATTAGTTAGACAGGAACTGGGCCCAATAACATAAGTTTTCAATTAGTGCTAATAGCTAAGAGCCGTATGTAAGTATTCGTCTTTGCGACAGTCGGCGCTTGGAGTGGTGAGGGCGCAACACTATGCGAGGGTATTCGAATTGAGAAGTGAAGTTTGCTGAATGTGTAAGTGGGTTGGAGTTTGCAGACAATTAGAAAAGCCAATGGATATACTTGAACAAAACACTGATGGAGATATATGTCAACACATCGCTAGTGTTCACAAGAAATACTTTGCATGCAAACCCCTGCACACAGGGAACCCTGATATTCAGTGATATCGAGAGTTGCTGGACATGATGCAATCCCATGTCACTGCATCTTGGAAGTCCCACCATTTTCCCCACTGCGGATGCACTTAACCAAGTGCTGCGCATATGTTCTGCTTAAATGTGTGTGTGTGTGTAACACATTGTGCCTCTGTCTGAGTATATGAGCTCAGTGGCAGTCGCAATAGTCAGAACTCCACAACCGTGTGCTCCAGTCTGACGCTGCAGGTGCAACATGGTAGCACTGAAATGTGTCAATAATGTGTCAATAAACGCAAACACACGAGGTATGGTTTATGACTTATCTTTCAGAAGACAAAGTGAAAAGACTTCTAGTCCAGAGCAAAGGACAGGCAGAAAACCGTGATGCATGTGTGAGTACACGCACGAGTGCAAAAGGCAATGCGTACAACAGGCAGAACATAATCATATGGATACACCAGTGATGATAAATCGTGACCATAACTTGGCAGAACTTGCCAAGACCTCTTGCATGCTTCAACGCAACAGATATGGCATACCTATTACGGCATAGGTGCGGGTGGCAGCAGGCTGTTGAACACTGCTGCCTTGCCGCCTGTAGTTCCTGGGGCATAGCTGCAGACCCAATGACCGACTGACACATGGTGGACGTGGATACACTCTCCAGCTACAAGCCTACAGGTCAGACTTGGCCGGACTTCATCACTGAAGAAGAATGCAGGCCCTGGATGGAGGGGTTTTAGCTAACTGCTGACAAGCTTTCCCTACGATGACATCTCCATCTGTCAAGTCTTCACCTACGTGTAGTACCTTCACCTAGTGCTGGACAGTACACTGCTTAGGTTTCCCTCCAACGTATCACTCACTAATTGGAGTGAGAGTCCTCATCCTAGTCGTCTTATATTGTTATAAGACGACAAGAAGGAAAAAAACAATAAGTCTGAAAGATTGCGCAGGCAATCTGGAACTCTCAGATTGCGCAAACTGTCAGATCGCGCGCAACATATGCTGGACTTCGCATTGCTACCGCTGACTCTGTAGCGAATTGAGACAAAAGTGGCAGTATGTTTCGACCAGGCGAGACCACGCGACTGTCACACATCAGCACGAACAGGCTGCGAGCAACACTCCACAACAGCAGGTATTCACCTCCTACAAGCTTATTCCGTTCCATAGGATTATGGGAACTCATCGTAGGAGAGCATGTGTTAAGTGAAACGGGTCATGGATAAGAAGAGATCCACCAAATATTAATGTCAAAGATGGCATCATGGGTTTTCGCAAGGCTTGGTCTAGCCACGTCATTCTCGGAGACGAGCAGAACTGCCATGAGGAGGGCTCCAGCTCCAGAGTGGAGTAAAGAAATACAGTCATGTGTCTCCGCTGTGCTCTTGCATTGCAAGCGGCACAATGGTAGTATTTTGGAGAGGCTTTTTAAGGCATTATATCTCTAACATCCTATCATTACTCACTGCTCTTTTCTCTATCTTTGGTTGTCTATTTCCACAGGTGGCGAAGTAGATGGAGGAAGGTGAGTTATACGTGGACAACTGGCACCTGCTGAGTTCTCATTCTGGATAGTTTAATGCATACGAATATACAGGCATAAACAAGCGCTCAAACCCACAGGCACACACACCGACACGCAGGCATACATACACACTCTTAACACAGGTACACATACACACTGTATATTGCTACTGTTACTGAGCATGGGAGATCAAAAACCCTTTAGCCGAACTGGAGGCGTACTATCTCTCAGGAGGTAGCCCCGGGCTTGTTAGGTTGAAAAATGATCCAAAAAAAACATTTGCGTGTTTGACAAACCAAGTCGAACATCCAATGTTTGTCATGTACGTGTGTGTGTGTTGAACATAGTAGTTAGTACAGTTGTAGGGACCCATCTTTAACCTTTAGGCACAGAATTGAACATTAGCCACACAATGGACAGTGGTTCGCTATTATCACGAAATTCGCTAGATAAGAGTGCGTTATAAGACAGTGGAGTCGACTGTAAATCCTACAGTTTTCTGTGTGGAATGATGTTGTGCCTTGATGTCTCACTATTACACTCTATATCTAATATTATCTGCACATAAGTGGGTATACCCAGGTTTCAACAGTGCTCAACACCATTAGTTGTCTGATGATTGCATGATTGCACGTATGTATATATAATTGGTGAAACCATTCTTTTTGACCTTTGTGCGCTATATTATCTGGATCCTTTCATATTGGGGGGCAGTTAATCAAAACCAGAACGTTTTGCACTTCATTTTTACAAGTCTGCAAGTAAAATGTTTGTTTGTTTGTAAACTTTATTTGAGTTCGCTAAAGTTAGTTCTGAGTTCTATTTTCTAATTGTTGCTTTTTGTTTTGTTTTGGCAGAGAGGCGTGCCTGGCGAGAGTCAACAGTGGAACCATGGCACAAAGCCCTACTGTAGTGCGATTGAGCGGAGAGTGACGGAGTAAAGCCCGGAGTAGGCACAGCATGTGTGGGCGTGTGAGTGGGTGGGCGTGTGGGTGGTAGACGACAAGGATGAGGACTCCCACTCCAACGCACAATCCATACGTTGGAGGGAAACCTTGATCTGTTGCAGTCAGAGCATGACTGGTATCGTTGCCAAAAGAGAAAATCTGTCCCTGTACCGTACATCTTCAGATTTTTCATACTACTTTTGTGACGGGCTTACATGTAAATGGTACAAAATGTGTGTGTTGCATGCGTGCATGTGTGTGTTGTATGTGTGTGTTGTGCGTGTGTGTGCGTGTGTGTGTGTGTGTGTGTGTGTGTGTGTGTGTGTGATGTGTGTGTGTGTGTGTGTGTGTGTGTGTGTGTGTGTGTGTGTGTGTGTGTTTGCATGGAATTAGGTTGTGTGTGCTATCATACTGCGTATTGTGCAAACGGGAGCAGATCCATTCTTCTTCCTATTCTTGTCTATTGTTATCTTTTCTTTCCTCTACTGTTTGTCTGCTTGACATCTTCACCTATTCTTGCGTAAACATGCTTCCCCTGTGGCAAGAGCTACATGTACACTTCAATCTCCTCTGGGCATTCACCAATATCCGACTGCCACTCGATTTCAACTCTCCCTGAAGAAATGTTCCATCAAAAAATAATTGACTTGCTGGCCGTGTGTTGTGGCACCGTGTGGATGCATGATGTCTGCCTTTGCCGGCGGTATGCTGTGGCAACGTGCTGATGCATGATGTTTGCCTTTGCTAGATGTGGGTTGTGTTGTGGCAACGTGTGGATGCATGATTTCTGGCTTTGCTGGTAGGCATTGGCGGATACTTGTCGAAAAGGTGGCAGATTCTGCTCGAAAAGCAGTGAAATTGGCAGAACCACACAAACCTTATGGCGGGCAATTCCTCGAATTCTGCTCTATTTCTTTATCCACATGCCAACCAAGCATGCATGAAACTTACCAGAAAAAGTACCGAATTCTGCCAATTTTCAGCCGGCATTATCCGCATATGCCTATTTGCTGGCCGTGGGTTGTTGCAGCGTAGATCTACGTGTTGATGTACAATACATGTATGATGTAGGCCCGAGATTGCACTAATGATTTGTTGGTAGGGGGGAAAATAATTGACCCATATGTACATGTATTAAAGATGTTACGATGCACATTATTATCGGGTGTTAGCGGCCGTCGTGAGTTCCCTTCGGGAACGGATACGATAATTTACTTCTTTTTTTTTTGATGCACATTATTTCTGACGTGACGTGAAAGTTCAGCTAACGTTAGTTGGCTCGCGAGTGACCTGCAGCTGACGTCGAAATTTGTAGTTCTACGCCAAATTGGACGTGAAATTTCGGATCATGTCAGAAATAGCGTGCCCCTGCACTACTGCAGTGTGGTAACCATGGTAACAGCAGTGCTGGTTCTGATTAGCCAACTCGATGGGACTTGTATTCTGCAGCCTGATCATGGGCGTGTGGTGCTCGGCTCGGCGTGTCTTTCACCATCTTACTGGCTGCTGGCTACTGTACTATGACGTTATTTTCTGTGTTCATGTGCTGTAATTGCGGTAATGTGGGTAGAGAAACAGGCACCTCAATTGAGATTACACCTAAAAGGCGCGTAGTCAAAAAATAAAAATGAAAAAAGCACCAGAGTTCGAGTATGTCCTGTATGTGAAGAGAATGCTGGTTAGGCTTTCCCCAAATCGGTCAGCCGAAACATTCGCCGAAAACTAGATTTGTCGAACAATTGCTAAGCTTTTCGCCGATTTGGGAGGGTTCCTTTGAGAATCGCCGAAAATCTACCAAGTGTGGTTGCAAAGTGCGTTTACGAAGGAATGATGTTGCTGCAAGCATGACCGCTCGAGCTCTCTACTTCAATACTTGTTGAACTAGTGCGTTCAGGTCGTGTTGGCGGATATTGCTCGAAAAGGTGGCAGTTTCTGCTCTGGCAGATTCTGCTCGAACAGCAATGAAATTGGCAGAACCATACAAACCGTATGGCGGGCAATTCCTCGAATTCTGCTCCATTTCTTTATCCACATACCAAACAAGCAGGAAACTTACCAGAAAAAGTACCGAATTTTGCCAATTTCTCAGCCGGCATTATCCGCATATGCCTAGTCGTGTGACTCGTGTCCTTTGACCTCCTCTCAAACAAACACTAACCATTAGGCGGACAAAAGATGGTTACTAGTAAACTCCTACATTACAACTAGTCCAGTTGTGGCCTGTAGGGCTGCATTTTCAATATCTCACCAATTTTGAAATCAATATGCCAGCAATTCTTTTCGCCGATTTTCCAATATTATTCCAATATCGCAGCCGATTTTGGAACAATCAGCTGTTTTTGCAGCCGAATCTGATGTATTTTTGAACCGAGCGGAAAGCCGAATACTAGTAGGCGAAAAAAGGGCCGATTTGGGGAAAAAGGGCCGATTTGGGAAAGCCTAATGCTGGTCACCCAATTCTTTTTTTTTCTTTTTTTTCTAGCTGCATTTTTTTTTCGATAGTGAGGAAAATGTTATCAACTCCAAAGCACGAAAAAGGCCAAAAACTAAACCAAGAACATATGCAATAACATGTTATTTATAAAGACAGGACAAGTGAATAATTAGTCAGTCCATTGTTCATGATGATCTCCGACGGTTACGGCGGCAAGCGAGCCTCCGCCACTGCCAAAGCAGCGTGGGCTCCGCAGGAGGGTGCAAATTTCAAACCAAAATTTAAACGCCTACAACCGCGAATGCACATGATACAGGATTTCAGAAGGCTGAAGGAAATCCTGCATCTAACAAATGCCATAACATGAGAGTAATGCTCACCCCTCTTCTCCGCCAACAGATGAGCAATTCGTTTGTACAGTGCTATTGATGCTGGACCCATTCCGCCACTGGCTGATATGACCGCCGGAACAAAGGAGGCTTGCTCAACCTGCCTCACCCGCTCCTCACAGTGCCTTCTCTTTTCTTTTTCATGTCGCTGATACACAATAGTATGTGGTGCAGATCGATTTGAGCGTGAGTGAGGATTAAAAACCCGTATATCAATAAGTGTACGCTCAAAACGACTGCCCCACAAACCATTGGCAGCGACATCCAACCGGGCACGGTCTTCCACATTTGCGGTCCGGTAGCGAAGACGCTCCCCCGTCAGCGGTTCACCCAATCCTTGCAGCAAGGGCTCGATGGACACACTGGTGCACACCTCGTCCAGCAGCCGGGCCGTGACGTCCCGAATACCATTGTGTCTAATGGAGGGAAACCCTCCATAGGGGCACGACAGGGAATGCGCGACAGTTGCCTCTTGGCCGCAAGAGCCGTGTGACGGTACCCTGGCCGGTGTCCATCCGTAACGGAGGCAGAGTCCGTCCCAAAACTCTCCCTTTGTTAAACGAGAGAGCTTGGAAGCTCAGGGCCCTACGCTATGCTTTTATGCTTTTTTGCCTAGCTCATCGTACATGTTATAAGAACTGATGGAATTGTCTTTTTCCGTTCATTGGCCACATCACTGTATTGCAAAAACGTTTCAATCGGTTTGAATATTATGAGTTAGGCAAAAGTATTTGCAGAATTTATTGCGGATTGTTGTTTCTCTAATAATCATCTACTTTTGTTTTGCTCCTTCTTTAATTTTTATCTCCTTATTATTGTAAATCAACAAATTTTGGCCGATGAGAAATAGAAACCTCTTGATTAGAGAGGTTAAGATGCACGTTATTTCCGACGTGACGCGCAGTTTCACGTCAAATTTGAAAACGATCGGTATCTTTGCTCTCACATGCATCCATTGCTCAATCATGCATCATTTGCCTATATGACAAACGTTGGCCTGCGATTTACTTTGTCCGGTTGGTACCAAGCGGCGAAATCAGCGAAATTAAATCGCCAGCGAACATTAGTTGATTTTAATACAGGAATCGGATTTTCTGGCCTTTTTGTAGTAATACATCTACATTGACCTGTTGAGCCAATGACGACGCCGAATGCATGGTTGCCTGAGGAGCACATTACATAACTTTACAGTCTCCTAATATACGTATCCTGTCCGACGGCAAAAGAGGCTGCAGATTTAGTTTTTCTGCGCGTCGACGGGATGTCTGCGACGCGAAAGTTCAGCTCGCGTTATTTGGCTCGCACGTCGAAAAAATCAACGCGAGTGACCTGCTGCTCACGTCGAAATTTGGACATTACATAACTTTACAGTCTCCTATATAAATACGTATCCTGTTCGACGGCAAAAGAGGCTGCAGATTTAGTTTTTCTGCGCGTCGACGGGATGTCTGTCCTGACGTTTACTGGGACCGGCGCTGACTCTGCCGATCACGGCGTTCTGGACTCGACGGGATGTCTGTCCTGACGTTTCCTGGGACCGGCTTAGACTCTGCCGATCACGGGCGTTCTGGACTCAACGGGATGTCTGTCCTGACGTTGCCTGGCACCGCCGGACTCTACCGACCACGGGCGTTCTGGAGTCGACGGGATCTCTCTTCCGACGTTTCCTGTGACCGGCACTGAATCGCTCGTTCACGCTTATTTTGGAGACGACAGGATCTCTCTTCCAAAGTATGTTTATGCTGACGCATCCTATCACCTTATCGGCGTCTATTCTAATTTAATTTCCTCCTCGTCTCCCTATTTCTTTCCAAATCCCACTCTACATCAGGGAGTCGTATGCATAATACGACGAATATTGGTACGGTACGGGACAGATACAGGAGCCCGCAAATATTGTGGACAGCTGTTATGTACGAGGTGATTAGTAATAATTTTACATGAAAGTAAAAAAGGCTTTCATTCCGTTGCCCTGGCGAGTTTTGAAGTGTGCATGGTCTCATTTTGTCACTCTGTATGTCCTCTATCCATATATGAACTTCTTGAAAGCACAACACAAACATGAGAGACACAGCGTGGGGTTGCTTTGCATGTATTTTTTCACCCAGAAAAAGTGTGTACAAAATTTTACAAGTCAGTAAAATAGGGTCTAACATCAACAAATATGACCTAAATGTGTCAATAAGCTTGCAATGGTAAATCAAGATACATCTGAAGCGAGTCACATGCAGAGAAAGCAGATTGGTTTTGCAGGTTGCTCAACATATTGGTTTCTCACGGTACGTCGTCAACTCCGGTTCAAACGGTAGGTAATCTTTGACCGCCTACCGGCATTGTAGAGCATGAGCACGCAGACCTTATCTTGCTGCTCCATTCTTTCAACTTGCTATTCATCGTCATGTGTGAAACAACCACACTAATCAAACATACCAGCCAGCCATGATGCGTTCCAGCCGTCCCACGACAGTGTGCCCCCGTGCATCTGAACGACAGTGCACTTAACCAGCACCTACTGACAGTGTCGGAGCTTCCATACTCTCCAAGACAAGTGCAGTGACTCCTTCACCTGATTCATATACTTCTGTGTTGGAAGAAGACTGCAGACCACCCCCAATGGGTGCTCCGCCGTCAACACCCAACATACATTCATGCCACATCATTTCTGCATTTGCTATTTGCCGTCATGAATCTCTACCAGCACGTCTAAGGTAGCAAGCTGAGTTTCATACGTAGATCTACTGACCAGCTAATTATTTTACCTGTACGCCATAAGCATCAGCAGCTTCGAACTTGGATTTGAATCACCTCAAGTTCATGACGGGTGAGTGAAATACACCTACTGTCAAAATTGCAGTTTCTGACCATCACCTTTTTGGCTAATCTCTTCTTCAGCCCTGCTACTCTTGACAGTGTGGCAGACTCAATACCGGCCTCGGGGACCAGCCTAGGGTTTCCACCTGCCGTAGAATATGCTCTCTGGCTCTTGGACGTCCTTCAAGTATCCATTGAGGGATATTTTACCTCATTGACCACAAATTCACGAATTTCGATCCATGATTGATAACTCACAAGGCCGTGGAAGAAAACAATTCCGCAAAACGCTGCTGATGCTTACAAACTACAATACAATGGCAACTCATTTGTCTGTCGAACTAACAAAAACAATTCATGGGAAGAATGCAATCGCCCTCAACAATGCTATTTTACTCGATTTGTAAAATAATATGCCATGTAAAATTTTTACAAATCACCTCGTACAATCCTGTAGAGCCTTTGTAGTCACAGATACGGGACAGATACGGGACAGATACGGGATAGCGCCAGGCGTGACACAAACAAACAAACAAACAAACACACAAACAAACAAATACCAAATTAAAGCTGTGTGGACCCTGGCTAGCGCCAGACGTTACTGAAGTAACGTCTTCTGCATAGCTACGGAAATTAAAATGATATTTCTTAAGTGGACGGCACGTCAGCCAGCTCGACGACCCTTTCTCCTTCGCGACGTCTATGACATGTCGTAGCGACTCCGACGCACTGCCCGATATCGCGTCGAATTCCAGTTTCTGATGACGTCGAGAAGATGCCTTGGCATTACACCCGAAACCTGACAGGACCGTGACAACGAAATTCGAATGTATCTTAAATCACATACTGTATAGCAGGAAATTTTCGGACGGAATTTATTTTCGTACGATTTCGTCCACAGTCTCTTTTGTACTAAAATTAATTCCGTACTAAAATTTGTTCATGTGAAATTATGTACACTATACATGCGTACTGCATGCAAACACGTGTATTTAGCATGCAGCACTGTACGAAAATATAATCCGTACGAAAGGTCGAAATTCGGCTTTGTCCGAAAATATTTCCGTCCGAAAATTTCCTGCTATACAGTATTCTGCAGTACAGTGTATTGTGAATGAATAAACAGAGAGCTGCGAATGGACTCTTAGGCACTGAAGAATTTGAAAAGGAGCATTTGAAATGTCTACTGACTTTAAATCATCCTCAAAATTGGAAATGGGTTTGCTGTGTTCCTCCTTATACTGAGCACCTATATTTGATATTGACATGCTCTACAATTCATCGACGCAGGGTTAAGCACTGGACCAACCCTTGAGAAATTTCTGTGAACTATCTTGCATTCTGTCCGTGACCATTTTTGTCTATAAATGTGGACAGGTCAATATCAATCACTGCACGTCTACTGTTATTCTCAAGGGCAATACATATCGCTTGACATGAGCCACTCATCCTGATCGCATCCAAAAAATACTACATTTTCAAAAATGACTTTTCTAGTATCTCAAATGTTGTTGAGATTATTATACAGGCTTGCTCCATTTGCCATATTTTTCTCACGATTTGCAGTTCCTTTCTAGTCAAATATGTGACCGACCTTTACAAGAATATCCTGCAGAATTGCATTCATGCCGGGTAGACTCGTTCCAGTTCCCATGGTCCGTTCTTGACGGCATACCAGACACGACCAAACAGAACCGTCCGAAAAGGCCCTCCTGATTGTTATGTTAACTTGGCGTTGACATGTCTTGCATTCCACTTCATTCGGAATCACCTTCCTTCTCGCCAAAAACTGCAGCGCTGACACTTTGCCGTGAATGTCTTCTGCTATATCCTTCTTCGATGATTCTTCTATCATCAACTGTTCATCGTCAAGACAAGTAGTATTGTGTCTGGTTCCACAATCCGAGGTCCCTCTAGACGCGTCCTAACAGCCATTCCTCCAGACGCACATGATGAAGCAGAGCTAACGGCTGCGGACATTGACATGGCGAAATATCACAACTCATCCACTGTACCATTAATGCTTAGATCAATTGAGCTTTTACTCTGCTTTTTTATGCCAATGCTCTAAGGAAACGTTGAGCACAATGAATGTATGGCACATCTGTCACGTTTTTGTGTAACAATGTTGAACCGGTGATTCCAACGCACGCAGGCTGTGATGACCAACACCATGTACAGTGCTCGCACTGTAACTTGCATTGGGCTGTATTAGTTGACGGCGAGGCATGAGCGACAAACTGAAATTACAGTCCAATCAGTTTATTCAGATATTATTACACTGTCAAACTGTCACGTACTGGAGATATAAGAATTGAACTGGTGGTTCCAATGCGACCAGGGCTTGTTGTGCAACACCAATAACGCTGTTCACACTGGACCATTGCATGCATCCAGGGTCAATTGACTGGAAATAGCATCCCTTGGTCCTGGTTCCAGTGGTCCTTTACGACAGGTGGTCGCCTTATGCGAGTGGTCGCCTTGACAGGTTTTACTGTATGGTCTCTGTTACCAGGTGGTCTCATTATCCAGGGTCAATTGACTGGAAATAGCATCCTTTGGTCCTGGCTCCAGTGGTCCTTTAGGACAGGTGGTCGCCTTATCCGAGTGGTCGCCTTGACAGGTTTTACTGTATGGTCTCTGTTACCAGGTGGTCTCCTTATCCAGGGTCAATTGACTGGAAATAGCATCCTTTGGTCCTGGCTCCAGTGGTCCTTTAGGACAGGTGGTTAGGCCTTGACGGATTATGCTAATATTTTCGTGAAATTATGCTTTTCGCATTGCTGAAAAAATTGCAGAATTATGCTATTTTTATTGTAAAAGTTACCATATTATGCCGCATTATGCTCACATATGCTGCTAATGCAAAATGGTTCTGTGCAAAATAACAAGGGAATTTTTTTGTAGAGGGCGTTGTACTGTAGTAGCAAAAGTTCAACGGGGTCAACGCATCGTCCGACCTGGCTACGACCATCACTGATTGTAGTGGACTGGACTTCATCAAGGGAGTCGTAAACCTACAACTTCCTAGTGCATCTACTTGTACTTGTACTTGTAGAACATGTACAACTGTATGGAATTTGATGCGAACAGGCGGATTATTACAATTTTATGCGATTCGTATGCAATTTGCCTCGAATTATGCGATTATTCGATTCTGGTAGGAATTATGCGAAAAATTATGCTAGCATAATCCGTCAAGGCCTACAGGTGGTCGCCTTATCCGAGTGGTCGCCTTGACAGGTTTTAACTGTAACTCAGGTATTGTAACACACATTGAGGTGATGGGTCACAACGATGATCACGCGCTACATGTACATGTACATGTATGTATCGTATTTCAATTTGAAAGTACAGTCAACTTCGCTAATAACGACTTCGGATATAACGACAATTCGCGAATAACGACAGCATTTCCATGCCCAGAGCAAAGTCCCTTCCAACTGTAATACATATAATGAGACTTCGGGTATAACGACACTTCGCGAATAAGGTCACTTTTTTGATGCCCCGTCGAGTGTCGTTATAAGCGAAGGTGACTGTATCCGCCTTTTAAAGTGCGATGAAAGGTGAGATATAAGACGTGTTGCACTACCGATACTTCCTGTTGTTAAATTACTGCCCGGCGTGTTTTTACCGTCATATTGCCAGGTGCGTGTTTACCACCATAATTATGAATAAAGTTTTGTGTTAGGCTTCCGCACGCTCGTGCACATCACCCAGCTATCTAGCAGCCACTTCCAGACCAGTCAGATCCAGTTTGATCCAGCGGACGTCTTATACCATTATCTCTCCAACAGCAAGAGGTTCTACTGCCGTCACGAAGAGTTGAGGCTGCCGACTGTTCAGCATGGGCGTTCTGTTTATCGTCATACCCGAAGGGATATCGGTTGAATTTGGATGCTGCGGCACCTGTGGCCTGCCGATTATCAACAAGAGCAAAGTGGACTTCGGATCGAGAATCTACGGCCCAAATGGTGAACTTGCAAAATTCGGCTCGAATGTCGTGAACGTCGGCTATGGAGCATCCGTCAAAACCTATCTAGTGACAGGATTGTTCTACTTTAGTGCCGTTACGTGTAAGCGATGCAACAGCAAAGTAGGAGATTTCTGCGCGTATGCGTCTGAGCCTTCGGAGAAACACAAAGAGGGTAACTTTCTTCTGTTGATGCACCGAATCAAGATACAGAACTACTAACTAGACAAGAGCATTGTCATACTGGTGCTAGTGATCGCGCTACTACAGCTGAGCAGGAGATGTCAGCAGACGATAACAAACAATTACATGCGACGTTCACTTGTGGTAGCGGTATGTTCTACGAATTGAGTTTGCACCTGAAAGTGCCTACTAGCGACGCACTGGACTTCTTTTCCGAATTGGACTACATCATAGTGACGTTCTCTTACGTGCAGAAGGATTTACGGAACGGACGTGTAAGCCAGCACAGAAACGGTTCATTTCTCCAATGAGTGTCTGGGTGGCAATCTTTGTGTGCAAATCTGTGTGTGTGCATGTGTGTGTGTGTGTGTGAGAGAGAGAGAGTTTAATGTCTCTACTGTATTGTTTGGTCTCATCCGTCGTCGTCACATATACAGCTGTCTAGTTCTATGTTGTTGCTTGTCGAATGTAAATATGTGGAATGAACAAAATGGATGACGTATCGGATATAGAAATTCAAATCCTATTGTAGTATGTCTGCTTACTTTTTACCCGTATTGGAACAGCAGCACTCAATAGCCGCGGTCAATGTATGTTTACTGGTGTTCATCAAAACCAGCACTAAAACGATGCACCATGTCTTTCTGATTTCATGCATGACCTACCAGTCTTGACCATTATCGTAGTGTTATGAAACGATACGTGTATATTATTGTTTTTCTGTGTGTTGACATTCCTCAAGCTTCCGTCTCGTCTGGTCGCGTTCATGTGTGATATGAACATGCGAAATGTTGTAGTTGAGAGGCCTTTTGTCAGTCTTCTCGTTCGTCTCATTGAGAGTAGTTTGCTTTTCCCGCCATGTCGCAGTCCTGTGTTTCCGTCATGTCAATATAATCATGTAACAAACAAGTATAAAAACAAACAAAGTATATTTCCTTTGTGTCCTGCGTCCCGGGGAAGGAAATGGCTATGATTCCGTGCCATGATCATGCACCAAAATATCCCGATCCGCCCGGTGTAATTATATCAATCCAGATGCAGAAATTGGAAAATACATGTACACTTGAAATTTCTTATCCGGGCGCCTTGGGAGCGGGCACTGCCCGTATCTCAGATTCGCCCTTGTCTCCCAGACTCAGGGCAGCTCAACTACTCATGGAACATAATAATAATAAGTACTTGAAGTATTATCATTTTTTTGCTCACGTTTCTTCCACACATCTTTCTCATATTCAGGATTACCGGTAACAATCAGTGTTGCCAACCGCCCATGTTTGTCCGTATTTTTACGGAAAAACGAAGCTTTGTCCGCAGTACGAATTTCCATCGAATTATCCCGCTAACGATCATGTATGATGGATTACTAAAACCTTCGTAACTCCATCGTTTCTTGTGCACATTCAACACTCGAAGCGTCTACGCGGTAGCGAAAACTCCCAACTGTCCAATCGCCGAAGAGTTACGATGTCGGCCTTCAGAGATATCGCACCGTATTCTTACCTCGGCAAATTTAATTTTTTGATCCATCTCTTCGCCATATTAGGGGAAATCTCTTTAGGTGTGCTCTTTAGGCGACGGAGCAGTAACCGTGCGAGACGCGATTTCAGGCATTTCCGAAATCCGCCAGCAGGAAAAGACGCCAAAAGCAATGGCTGTGAAGAAATCGCCGATAATTGCGCTAAATTTACAAGTTTCTCCCTGAATTCGACGAAAATCGATGTTGTAGTGCATGTACAGCTTGCATGTAAATGTATAGTATGCTGTGAGCTGTGACTTCTAGTTGTGATGTGAGCTGAATTCTGACTTTGAGGCTCATAATATGGCCGAATTTGGACATTCTCTTGGCCGATCGAAAAGCCGATTAGGCGACAAAATCGCGAAATACCTAGTCACGGGTAGCGGAGGCGACAGCATTGTCAAATCGCGGTGCAGTTGGAGATTGCAAAGCAACGATACATTTCTCTTTCACACGTTCTCGTGACCACCTGCTAATTGTTACACACGAACAGAAAACCAGTTTCGCTTGAGACAGGCCACCACCATAGCCGGTGTACATTTCTGCGCGGGAATATACTCAACAGGCGCATTGTATACATATATGTTGCATACACCAATATACACCACCACCGACGCTATAGGCTCTGTGGCCGACCACACGCACTACCTACGACAACACGGCACCAAGCCACGTGCACGAAACGACTGCGATGTGAGCTAGCACATTCTCCAGTAGAGAGTGCTAAAAATCGCAGGACGGATTCGCACGCCTTTGAGTTTGACACCGTGGGTACATCGACATGTATTTTCACCTTGAGATTCGAAACGTTCACACCAAATGGAGTGCGCAGTATCAAACGTCTCCTGTGTCTATCACATCTCCCCGGTTAAAGGGGAAGTGCATCGATTTTTCGAGTATGGTCCAGAAGAAAGACAATTTGATATCGGTTCGAATGGCATATCTCTCGCTTCCATACGATAAGCCAAACTTGCCAAATCGCCAATTGTATACTCACGTTGCCATAGCGACCAGCGCAGTGATGACGTACGAAAGGCTTAGCTCCACCACAGAGAAGGTCGATCACTGCAGAATTTGGTCATTTTCAATTGGTTTATTGTATTCACGAAGTGAAAGAAGGGCTGTGTTCAATGCTGTAAGTGCAGTGAACTGTTTGTTAGTAGTCCTCTCGGTTATGTACTGGGACGTGACACCGACAGGAGAAAGCTGGAGCGCGGAGACACCAGCAGACAAGCGAAAATAGTGACGAACAAAATGCTGAAATCTTGGTTGGGACAAATCAGACGTTCAGCATTTCCCCCAACCAAGGACCATGCCGTTTGCTCTTTCCACTTCCTGAAGATGAATGTGATGCTTCCTGGCGACTCTCCTATCTATCGTAACATCTTCTGAAGCCAGGTGAGACGACGGGTGGTGGAGATTGACGAATGAAATAATGTCGTAGGTTTGAAAGTTTGCTGAAAATCATGGTCTCAGGAGAGACGGCGAATTCCAAGCATCTTGTCCTGGAGGAAACCATTTCCTAGGCACAGTCAGCCTAGGGAAATGCATGAGAAGGGCGACAAATAGTTCACGGCACTAACAGCATGGAACACAGCACTTCTTTCACATCGTGAATACAATAAGACAATTGAAAATGACCAATTTCTGCAGTGATCGACCTTCTCTGTGGAGGAGCTAAGCCTCTCGTACGTCATCACTCCGCTGGTCGCTATGGCAACGTGAGCATACAATTGGCGATTTGGCAAGTTTGGCTTATCGTATGGAAGCGAGAGATATGCCATTCGAACCGATATCAAATTGTCTTTCTTCTGGACCCTACTCGAAAAATCGATGCACTTCCCCTTTAACGTCTAGCGCGGACTAGCGCCAACCGGAGGTGTAAACAGTATCCGCAGCAGCGCGCCTTGGGTCAAGTACCTTAGTTGCGAGACTAAAGTTTGGGCCCGCGCCAGTTGGAAACTCACTTCAACTTTCGTCCACCGTGCAGTGCAGTGACGACTTTGTTCAGCGGTTGCCAGCGCAGGAGCCCTAGGCTGCAGTCCTCCAACTTGTCCAACCCGGCAGTTCCGGCACAATGGCGTATCAAACCATCCACTGGACCGCCGCCCAACGCTACGGTAAGCGAACAAAACGTTGACTACTAGTGTGTGCTTCGCTTCGTAGTGCTACTTTCATTCCTCGTGCCGGTTGCAATGCTTGAAAGAAAATGTTTTGTACGAACTTAGAAGTTGCGACTTCGGTGGCATTAGTCCTGAAGTAAGGTATTGTATTTGTAAGTTGGTTGTTCCAACGAGGAACACAAGCGTTTTGCCGGCAAGAAGCGTGTGTTCCTCGGTGGAACAACCAACTTCATGAAAGGTTTTGTATCTAGCCAATTGCTTCCATTAATTATCATGCGTCTTCGGTAGGCGTTCTTGTACAGTACCATCGGTCGGCGAAGAACTGTGGGGTCAACCTCCTAGCGTACCCTAGACTAGACTGTTCCTGTTTCCTGTGCAGTCTTAGCGCAGTCGATTCACCGTGTATACATAGGCATGCTGTGCTTGGTAAATTTCTAGCCTGGTCATTCTTCGGCGTCCCGTTCTTTGGCACTCCGTTCTTCGGCACTCCGTTCTTTGGCACTCCGTTCTTCGGCACTCCGTTCTTCGGCACTCCGTTCTTCGGCACTCCGTTCTTCGGCACTCCGTTCTTCGGCACTCCGTTCTTCGGCACTCCGTTCTTCGGCGCCTGCCGACAGTACTGTTTTCTTTCTTGAATCCCAAGAGCAAACCAGTTACCAGCCCAACTACTGTCGTGGACATGGAAATCCGGTCGCAAGACTAGCGGCCACGGGGCGCTGGCCATGCAGCCATGAGTAAGCAATAAGCAGTGCTCACATGCGCTGCAGCATGCTGGTCGCATCGGATCAACAAGCGCACTGCGTGCAACGCTCTGTACTGGCTGAGGGCGCCGGTCCTGGTCATTCGACTGGATTTCCATGTCCACGACAGAACATCACAGCGTTCTTAGGGATTTGAATGTCAAACTAGGAAGTGGAGTTGAGTAACCAATACAGGGATAGGGTTGTCTAAAGATTGGTTCTATTGCCATGAAACTCTGAGTGACAACAGAGTGAAACATCCCGCAATTCTGAACTTTTGAAATTAATTCAATTTCAGTTGTTCGCTTCTCTACAGTAGTCGATATGCAGTTTGTTTGTTTGTGTACAGTCAACTTCGCTAATAACGACTGCGGATATAACGACAATTCGCGAATAACGACCGAATTTCCATGCCCAGAGCAAAGTCCCATCTAACTGTATACATTTAACTTCGGATATAACGACTATCTGAATAACGACAATTCGCGTATAGCGACATGCTTTTAGTGCCCCGAGGTCATATTCACTGCTTGAATAACGACTTTCTGGGCTTTTGACAGCTATTTCAAGTACAGTGTGCAGTACCTGTCAGTCAAGTACAATCATGTACCTGTCATGCAGAAGTACCAGAACCTATGGTGACGGATATTATTATAAAGGCACACATGCAAGAAAATGCAGCCAAGGGGGGGGGCTTTTTCTTCCTTTTTTATGTTGGCTTCAAAATTGTTGGATTTACCAGCACACCTACATATATATGTATACAATGTACATGTAGTTGTACATGACTGTACAGTAATCATCATACATGTACATGTCTAGTCTCTGGCCCTGTAGATGGCTCAAAAAGGCATATTTTTCAATTGATTTCCCTTGCATATTGAATTTTTAGTTCCTTTCAACTGCAATATGAAAATAAAGTACACATTGACATAGAGCAAGAAAAGAGCTTGATTTTGATATGCATGTCATACTATACAAAATATGGGTTCACATACATTCAAATGGGACTTCGGTTATAAGGACACTTCGCGAATAAGGACACTTTTCTGATGCCCCGCCGAATGTCGTTATTGGCGAAGTTGACTGTACTTGTTTGTGTAGTTTTCTACTTTGCACATTAGTTAGACAGGAACTGGGCCCAATAACATAAGTTTTCAATTAGTGCGAATAGCTAAGAGCCGTATGTAAGTATTCGTCTTTGCGACAGTCGGCGCTTGGAGTGCTGAGGGCGCAACAGGATGCGAGGGTAACGCTGGCTAAAGGAATAATTTCCTATCACGTTCCATTCCTAGGAACAACAGGAGCGATAGGCTTCCTCCAGGCATGCGAGTCGTACAGTAGGAGGGTCAGACCGGGTGCAAGCGGACTTGAAAACTGATAGGTTCGGAACGGAGTACCAGGGTGTAGGACGGGATGGCAGGGGTGCAGGGGATGGTGGAAGATGCCGCTCTGCCATTTGCCTCCATGTCTCCTTGCTTTTGCGGATCCAAACAGGGTATGTTGACTGCGATAGATACTAACTGGCGAAGGAGCTCTATGACGCTTCGAATTGAGAAGTGAAGTTTGCTGAATGTGTTAGTGGGTTGGAGTTTGCAGACAATTAGAAAAACCAATGGATATACTTGAAAAAAACAGTGATGGAGATATAAGTCAACACATCGCTAGTGTTCACAAAAAATACTTTGCATGCAAACCCCTGGACACAGGGAACCCTGATATTCAGTGATATCGAGCGTTGCTCGACATGATGCAATCCCATGTCACTGCATCTTGGAAGTCGCACCATTTTCCCACCGCGGATGCACTAAGCAAGTGCTGCGCATATGTTCTGCTTAAATGTGTGTGTGTGTGTGTGACACATTGTGCCTCTGTCTGAGTATATGAGCTCAGTGGCAGCCGCAATAGTCAGAACTCCACAACCGTGTGCTCCAGTCTGACGCTGCAGGTGCAACATGGTAGCACTGAAATGTGTCAATAAACGCAAACACACGAGGTATGGTTTATGACTTATCTTTCAGAAGACAAAGTGAAAAGACTTCTTGTCCAGAGCAAAGGACAGGCAGAAAACCGTGATGCATGTGTGTACTAGTATGAGTACACGCACGAGTGTAAAAGGCAATGCGTACAACAGGCAGAACATAATCATATGGATACACCAGTGAAGATAAATCGTGACCATAACTTGGCAGAACTTGCCAAGAACTCTTGCATGCTTCAACCCAACAGATATGGCATAGCTATTACGGCATAGGTGCGGGTGGCAGCAGGCTGTGGAACACTGCTGCGTTGCCGCCTGTAGTTCCTGGGGCATAGCTGCAGACCCAATGACCGACTGACACATGGTGGACGTGGATACACTCTCCAGCTACAAGCCTACAGGTCAGACTTGGCCGGACTTCATCACTGAAGAAGAATGCAGGCCCTGGATGGAGGGGTTTTAGCTAACTGCTGACAAGCTTTCCCTACGATGACATCTCCATCTGTCAAGTCTTCACCTACGTGTAGTACCTTCACCTAGTGCTGGACAGTACACTGCTTAGGTTTCCCTCCAACGTATCGCTCGCTAGCTGGAGTGAGAGTCCTCATCCTAGTCGTCTTATATTGTTATAAGATTACAAGAAGGAAAAAAACAATAAGTCTGAAAGATTGCGCAGGCAATCTGGAACTCTCAGATTGCGCAAACAGTCAGATCGCGCGCAACATATGCTGGACTTCGCATTGCTACCGCTGGTCCTGTAGCGAATTGAGACAAAAGTGGCAGTATGTTTCGACCAGGCGAGACCAAGCGACTCTGTCACACAGCAGCACGAACAGGCTGCGAGCAACACTCCACAACAGCAGGTATTCACTTCCGACAAGCTTATTCCGTTCCATAGGATTATGGGAACTCATCGTAGGAGAGCATGTGTTAAGTGAAACGGTCGTGGATAAGAAGAGATCCACCAAATATTAATGTAAAAGATGGCATCATGGGTTTTCGCAAGGCTTGGTCTAGCCACGTCATTCTCGGAGACGAGCAGAACTGCCTTGAAGAGGGCGCCAGCTCCAGAGTGGAGTAAAGAAGTACAGTCGTGTGTCTCCACTGTGCTCTTGCATAGCAAGCGGCACAATGGTAGTATTTTGGAGAGGCTTTTTAAGGCATTATATCTCTAACATCCTATCATTACTCGCTGCTCTTTTGTCTATCTTTTGTGGTCTATTTCCACAGGTGGCGAAGTAGATGGAGGAAGGTGAGTTATACGTGGACAACTGGCACCTGCTGAGTTCTCATTCTGGATAGTTTAATGTATACGAATACACAGGCATAAACAAGCGCTCAAACCCACAGGCACACACACCGACACGCAGGCATACATACACACGCTTAACACAGGTACACATACACACTGTATTTTGCTACTGTTACTGAGCATGGGAGATCAAAAACCCTTTAGCCGACCTGGAGCCGTACCATCTCTCAGGAGGTAGCCCCGGGCTTGTTAGGTTGAAAAATGATCCAAACAAAACATTTGCGAGTTTGACAAACCAAGCCCAACATCCAATGTTTGTCATGTACGTGTGTGTGTGTGTGTTGAACATAGTAGTTAGTCCAGTTGTAGGGACCCATCTTTAACCTTTAGGCACAGAATTGAACATTAGCCACACAATGGACAGTGGTTCGCTATTATACCGAAATTCGCTAGATAAGAGTGCGTTATAAGACAGTGGAGTCGACTGTAAATCCTACAGTTTTCTGTGTGGAATGATGTTGTGCCTTGATGTCTCACTGTTACACTCTATATCTAGTATTATCTGCACATAAGTGAGTATACCCAGGTTTCAACAGTGCTCAACACCATTAGTTGTCTGATGATTGCCTTAGCATTTAGCTACGTGCATGAACCGCAGCGTTACAACGTATGTATACACAACAGAACAACAAGGACAATCAAGGTTTGTTTGCTGCTACTTTAAGTTTCATGCTTACGCAATCATCAGGCAACAACTGTTGCCTGATGATTGCGTAAGCATGAAACTTAAAGTAGCAGCAAACAAACCTTGATTGTCCTTGTTGTTCTGTTGTGTATTACGCTCTGCCTTTGTGGTGTTGAGCACTGTCAAGCACTCTGGGTACATCCTTCGGTCAACGTATGTATATATAATTGGTGGAACCATTCTTTTTGACCTTTGTGCTCTATATTATCTGGATACATTCATATTGGAGGGCAGTTAATCAAAACCAGAACGTTTTGCACTTCATTTTTACATGTCTGCAAGTAAAATGTTTGTTTGTTTGTAAACTTTATTTGAGTTCGCTTAAAGGGGAAGTTAAGGCAAAAATTAAAATTTCACCAGTTGTAGTCTTCGGGGTGCTGAGTCGAATGGTCGTGGTCCGAGGAAGCTAAGACGCTCCCTTCCTACTTGAATCCCAATCGAACTCGCGCACTTCCACCGAAACTGGGTGACTGCGCCCTACGAGATGGGGATTTGTATGCAAAATGTCACTAAAAGCGCCATTTCGTTCTTATAAAAGCACGGATGACCGCGATTGGCCCATATGTTGTAGTCTTTTGGACGCTGAGTCGACTGGTTTTGGTCCGAAAAGGCTGCGATGCAGCGTTCCTCCTTTATTCCCAATCGAACATGGTTGAACAAGCGGTCACGTGCTCCTGGGTGCCCAAATCACCTGGTCACCACGCCAGCAGGTGTCACACCAAGGTTCAACTCGAGTTCAACTCGAGTGACAGGACTGCACCCAAAAAAGGTCAAACAGGCTAGTAAGTTGTACCCTGCAGGCACGGTGACCAGGTGACTGGCGTACGCAGGAGCACGTGACCGCTTGTTCAACCATGTTCGATTGGGAATAAAGGCGGAACGCTGCATCGCAGCCTTTTCGGACCAAAACCAGTCGACTCAGCGTCCAAAAGACTACAACATATGGGCCAATCGCGGTCATCCGTGCTTTTATAAGAACGAAATGGCGCTTTTAGTGACATTTTGCATACAAATCCCCATCTCGTAGGGCGCAGTCACCCAGTTTCGGTGGAAGTGCGCGAGTTCGATTGGGATTCAAGTAGGAAGGGAGCGTCTCAGCTTCCTCGGACAACGACCATTCGACTCAGCACCCCGAAGACTACAACTGGTGAAATTTTAATTTTTGCCTTAACTTCCCCTTTAAGTTAGTTCTGAGTTCTATTTTCTAATTGTTGCTTTTTGTTTTGTTTTGGCAGAGAGGCGTGCCTGGCGAGAGTCAACAGTGGAACCATGGCACAAAGCCCTAGTGCGATTGAGCAGAGAGTGACGGAGTAAAGCCCGGAGGAGGCACAGCATGTGTGGGCGTGTGAGTGGGTGGGCGTGTGGGTGGTAGACGACAAGGATGAGGACTCTCACTCCAACTAACGAGGACTCGCACTCCAACTAGTGATTGATACTTCGGAGGGAAACCTTGATCTGTTGCAGTCAGAGCATGACTGGAATCGTTGCCAAAAGAGAAAATCTGTCCCTGTCCCGTACATCTTCAGATTTTTCATACTACTTTTGCGACGTGCTTACATGTAAATGGTACAAAATGTGTGTGTTGCATGCGTGCATGTGTGTGTTGTATGTGTGTGTTGTATGCGTGCATGTGTGTGTTGTATGTGTGTGTTGTATGCGTGTGTGTGTGTGTGTGTGTGTGTGTGTGTGTGTGTGTGTGTGTGTGTGTGTGTGTGTGTGTGTGTGTGTGTGTGTGTGTTTGCATGGAATTAGGTTGTGTGTGCTATCATACTGCGTATTGTGCAAACGGGAGCAGATCCATTCTTCTTCCTATTCTTGTCTATTGTTATCTTTTCTTTCCTCTACTGTTTGTCTGCTTGACATCTTCACCTATTCATGCGTAAACATGCTTCCCCTGTGGCAAGAGCTACATGTACACTTCAATCTCCTCTGGTCATTCACCAATATCCGACTGCCACTCGATTTCAACTCTCCCTGAAGAAATGTTCCATCAAAAAATAATCGACTTGCTGGCCGTGTGTTGTGGCACCGTGTGGATGCATGATGTCTGCCTTTGCCGGCGGTATGCTGTGGCAACGTGCTGATGCATGATGTTTGCCTTTGCTAGATGTGGGTTGTGTTGTGGCAACGTGTGGATGCATGATTTCTGGCTTTGCTGGTAGGCATTGGCGGATACTTGTCGAAAAGGTGGCAGATTCTGCTCGAAAAGCAGTGAAATTGGCAGAACCATACAAACCTTATGGCGGGCAATTCCTCGAATTCTGCTCTATTTATTTATCCACATACCAACCAAGCATGCATGAAACTTACCAGAAAAAGTACCGAATTCTGCCAATTTTCAGCCGGCATTATCCGCATATGCCTATTTGCTGGCCGTGGGTTGTGGCAGCGTAGATCTACGTGTTGATGTACAATACATGTATGATGTAGGCCCGAGATTGCACTAATGATTTGTTGGTAGGGGGGGGGGGGGAAATAATTGACCCATATGTACATGTATTAAAGAGGTTAGGATGCACATTATTATCGGGTGTTAGCGGCCGTCGTGAGTTCCCTTCGGGAACGGATACGATAATTTACTTTTTTTTTGATGCACATTATTTCTGACGTGACGTGAAAGTTCAGCTAACGTTAGTTGGCTCGCGCGTTGAAAGACAACGCGAGTGACCTGCAGCTGACGTCGAAATTTGGAGTTCTACGCCAAATTGGACGTGAAATTTCGGATCATGTCAGAAATAGCGTGCTACCCCTATACTACTGCAGTGTGGTAACCATGGTAACAGCAGTGCTGCTTCTGATTAGCCAACTCGATGGGACTTGTATTCTGCAGCCTGATCATGGGCGTGTGGTGCTCGGCTCGGCGTGTCTTCCACCATTTTACTGGCTGCTGGCTACTGTACTATGACGTTATTTTCCGTGTACATGTGCTGTAATTGCGGTAATGTGGGTAGAAAAACAGGTGTAGTGGGTAGCCGAGTGGTAGGCGCGGTGCAATTAACAAGAATTACTTTTATTCTACTTTCAGGTACACACCTGAGATATAATCGTTATTGCAAGAAGAAGCGGCAAAATAAAAAACTTTCTCTCCGGTGCTCACCTAGAGGCTGAATCCTTATTCTTCGAGTTAGCTTTCATTGCTATCCAATCTAATCTAATCTTCATCAAAACAGAAATGCGCAGCCGCTTTTATGCAGCAGCTGCCATACGCTTACATACGGAGATACACTAAATATACATCAGGCAAAGCTCCGTATTAGTTCCGTACTGCTTCCGTATTGGTCGGGCAGGGATACTACACAGGCACCTCAATTGAGATTACACCTAAAAGGCGCGTAGTCAAAAAATAAAAATGAAAAAAGCACCAGAGTACGAGTATGCCCTGTATGTGAAGAGAATGCTGGTTAGGCTTTCCCCAAATCGGTCAGCCGAAACATTCGCCGAAAACTAGATTTGTCGAACAATTGCTAAGCTTTTCGCCGATTTGGGAGGGTTCCTTTGAGAATCGCCGAAAATCTAACAAAATTTGGTGGAAAGTGCGTTCACGAACGAATGATGGTGCTGCAATCATGACCGCTCGAGCTCTCTACTTCAATACTTGTTGTACTAGCGCGTTCAGGTCGTGTGTAGGCATTGGCGGATAATGCTCGAAAAGTTTACAGTTTCTGCTCTGGCAAATTCTGCACGAACAGCAATGAAATTGGCAGAATCATACAAACCTTATGGCGGGCAATTCCTCGAATTCTGCTCCATTTCTTTATCCACATACCAAACAAGCAGGAAACTTACCAGAAAAAGTACCGAATTTTGCCAATTTTTCAGCCGGCATTATCCACATATGCCTAGTCGTGTGACTCGTGTCCTTTGACCTCCTCTCAAACAAACACTAACCATTAGGCGGACAAAAGATGGTTACTAGTAAACTCCTACATTACAACTAGTCCAGTTGTGGCCTGTAGGGCTGCATTTTCAATATCTCACCAATTTTGAAATCAATATGCCAGCAATTCTTTTCGCCGATTTTCCAATATTATTCCAATTTCGCAGCCGATTTTGGAACAATCAGCTGTTTTTGCAGCCGAATCTGATGTATTTTTGAGACGAGCGGAAAGACGAGCTGAAAGCCGAATAGGCGAAAAAAGGGCCGATTTGGGGAAAGCCTAATGCTGGCCACCCAATTCTACATTACACCCGAAACCTGATAGGACCGTGACAACGAAATTTGAATGTATCTTAAATGACATATTCTGCAGTACAGTGCATTGTGAATGAATAAACAGAGAGCTGCGAATGGACTCTTAGGCACTGAAGAATTTGAAAAGGAGCATTGGAAATGTCTACTGACTTTAAATCATCCTCAAAATTGGAAATGGGTTTGCTGTGTTCCTCCTTATACTGAGCACCTATATTTGATATTGACATACTCTACAATTCATCGACGCAGGGTTAAGCACTGGACCAACCCTTGAGAAATTTCTGTGAACTATCTTGCATTCTGTCCGTGACCATTTTTGTCTATAAATGTGGACAGTTCAATATCAATCACTGTACGTCTAATGTTATTCTCAAGGGCAATACATATCGCTTGACATGATCCACTCATCCTGATCGCATCCAAAAAATACTACATTTTCAAAAATGACTTTTCTAGTATCTCAAATGTTGTTGAGATTATTATACAGGCTTGCTCCATTTGCCATATTTTTCTCACGATTTGCAGTTCCTTTCTAGTCAAATATGTGACCGACCTTTACAAGAATATCCTGCAGACTTGCATTCATGCCGAGTAGACTCGTTCCAGTTCCCATGGTCCGTTCTTGACGGCATACCAGACACGACCAAACAGAACCGTCCGAAAAGACCCTCCTGATTGTTATGTTAACTTGCCGTTGACATGTCTTGCATTCCACTTCATTCGGAATCACCTTCCTTCTCGCCAAAAACTGCAGCGCTGACACTTTGCCGTGAATATCTTCTGCTATATCCTTCTTCGATGATTCTTCTATCATCAACTGTTCATCGTCAAGTATTGTGTCTGGTTCCACAATCCGAGGTCCCTGTAGACGCGTCCTAACAGCCATTCCTCCAGACGCACATGATGAAGCAGAGCTAACGGCTGCGGACATTGACATGGCGAAATATCACAAATCATCCACTGTTCCATTAATGCTTAGATCAATTGAGCATTTACTCTGCTTTTTTATGCCAATGCTCTAAGGAAACGTTGAGCACAATGTATGTAACATCTGTCACGTTCTTGTGTAACAATGTTGAACCAGTGATTCCAACGCATGCTGGGTGTGATGACCAACACCATGTACAGTGCTCACACTGGAACTTGCATTGGGCTGTATTAGTTGACGGCGAGGCATGAGCGACAAACTGAAATTACAGTCCAATCAGTTTATTCAGATATTATTACACTGTCAAACTGTCACGTACTGGAGGTATAAGAATTGAACTGGTGGTTCCAATGCGACCAGGGCTTGTTGTGCAACACCAATAACGCTGTTCACACTGGACCATTGCATGCAGCGATACTATTTTCAGGGCGCATCGCGGAATTCATGTGAGCTTAGGGCTGGAGACCGGTGCATTCGTTTCGTGACAACGTTAAGGGGGCAGCCTACCCATAAATTTCATATGGCATTCAATTGACCGTAACTTTGGTGTTTCTCAATGGATTTGAGTGAAATTTTCACCACACACTCCTGCCACTATGCTGGCCCTCAGGACATGATTTACAAGTTCTTGTGCCTCACTGACAGGCTTTCCAGCTCGGAAAAACTCAAATTTCCGGCATAGTGCCACGGTGTGCGAGCCACCCAGGAGCCAAACAAATGCATTTACATTTTTTTCACATTTTCGTGCTCATTCTGTTCGTGCGCGGGACCCAAACCTAGAACAAGTCCAGAAGCAGCCATGGGTGATGGGGTAGGGCCCCTCAACGAGGCCCTGGAATCTGTCACAACGGAACGAGTGGGCGTTCTCTCACACACTCCCACAGACCCAAGTCAATTTTTGAATTTTTTTAAGTTTAGCACGTGCTACGAGGTCGTACCTTTGATACAACATCCAGTGCTGGGACGTCCACAGCAAGCCATTTCCACAGCGCTGCACACCAAATCCAGGATACCCTCAGAAACCGGCAACGACTACCACTCACGTTTCACTACTGCCTAGTACTGAATCCTACCTGACTTCTTGACACGACTCAAACTTGCCAAAGTCACTAAATCAACGTCAACTACAATAATCAAGCCACATATCTGCAACGTCACGAGGGTGCTGGCAAAAGTCCTGCTGCACGGCGGCGGGCAAAAGCCCGCCGCCGTGCAGCCCAATACGTGGCTCAAAAACCTGATTTTTTGGACTTGGAGCAAAATTCTGCACACTTTCACGTGTTTCCATGATACGACAAGTTGCGCACGGTCTGGTCACATTCAAATACAGTTGTGCCAACAAATGACAGCGTGCAACAAAAAAAAATTAATCTTTCCTTGCAAGGGCACATTTTCGGCCATAACTCTTGAACGGCCGGTCAGATCGGGACACAATTTTCAGAGAATTTGCAGCTATTCATGCTCTTTCAACTGACGTAGCACTCAATATGAATTTACAAATTCGATTTTTCAGCGAATTTTTGGGTAGTCTGCCACCTTAACACACCTACTACTTGTCAAGTAGCACTCCTTAAGTTATTGTTCTAAAGCCCCACGCAAAGTCCTGTGTTACTTTTCGTGGCACCGGTTTTGGATTCTGGACTGAATAGAAACTCAGCGAAAGATCACTGGATTCAACGAGAGTGCGAACGAGCCAGAACTGGTGATGCTTTTCACATTCATGTACTGCAAAACTTAACCGCACGGAGTCATCACCTCAATGTGTTAACAGTACAGTGAAACCTGTCTAAGGCGACCGCTCAAGGGACCTTCAAAATATGGTCTCTGTTACCAGGTGGTCTCCTTATCCAGGGTCAATTGACTGGAAATAGCATCCCTTGGTCCTGGTTCCAGTGGTCCTTTACGACAGGTGGTCGCCTTATGCGAGTGGTCGCCTTGACAGGTTTTACTGTATGGTCTCTGTTACCAGGTGGTCTCCGTATCCAGGGTCAATTGACTGGAAATAGCATCCTTTGGTCCTGGCTCCAGTGGTCCTTTGGGACAGGTGGTCGCCTTATCCGAGTGGTCGCCTTGACAGGTTTTACTGTATGGTCTCTGTTACCAGGTGGTCTCCTTATCCAGGGTCAATTGACTGGAAATAGCATCCTTTGGTCCTGGCTCCAGTGGTCCTTTAGGACAGGTGGTCGCCTTATCCGAGTGGTCGCCTTGACAGATTTTACTGTATGGTCTCTGTTACCAGGTGGTCTCCTTATCCAGGGTCGATTGACTGGAAATAGCATCCTTTGGTCCTGGCTCCAGTGGTCCTTTAGGACAGGTGGTTGCCTTATCCGAGTGGTCGCCTTGACGTTTTAACTGTAACTCAGGTACTGTAACACACATTGAGGTGATGAGTCACAACGATGATAACGCGCTACATGTACATGTACATGTATGTATCGTATTTCAATTTGAAAGTATCCGCCTTTTAAAAGTGCGATGAAAGGTGAGATATAAGACGTGTTGCACTACCGATACTTCCTGTCGTTAAATTACTGCCCGGCGTGTTTTTACCGCCATATTGCCAGGTAATATTATGAATAAAGTTTTGTGTTAGGCTTCCGCACTCTCGTGCACATCACCCAGCTATCTAGCAGCCACTTCCAGACCAGTCAGATCCAGTTTGATCCAGCGGACGTCTTATACCATTATCTCTCCAACAGCAAGAGGTTCTACTGCCGTCACAAAGAGTTGAGGCTGCCGACTGTTCAGCATGGGCGTTCTGTTTATCGTCATACCCGAAGGGATATCGGTTGAATTCGGATGCTGCGGCACCTGTGGCCTGCCGATTATCAACAAGAGCAAAGTGGACTTCGGATCGAGAATCTACTACCCAAATGGTGAACCTGCAACATTCGGCTCGGATGTCGTGAACGTCGACTATTCAGCATCCGTCAAAACCTATCTAGTGACAGGATTGTTCTATTTTAGTGCCGTTACGTGTAAGCGATGCAACAGCAAAGTAGGAGATTTCTGCGCGTATGCGTCTGAGCCTTCGGAGAAACACAAAGAGGGTAACTTTCTTCTGTTGATGCACCGAATCAAGATACAGAACTACTAACTAGACATGAGAATTGTGATACTGGTGCTCGTGATCGCGCTACTACAGCTGAGCAGGAGATGTCAGCAGACGATAACAAACAATTACATGCGACGTACTGTTGTGGTAGCGGTATGTTCTACGCATTGAGTTTGCACCTGAAAGTGCCTACTAGCGACGCACTGGACTTCTTTTCCGAATTGGACTACATCATAGTGACGTTCTCTTGCGTGCAGAAGGATTTACGGAACGGACGTGTAAGCCAGCACAGAAACGGTTCATTTCTCCAATGAGTGTCTGGGTGTTAATCTTTGTGTGCAAATCTGTGTGTGTGCATGTGTGTGTGTGTGAGAGAGTGAGTTTAATGTCTCTACTGTATTGTCTGGTCTCATCCGTCGTCGTCACATATACAGCTGTCTAGTTCCATTTTGTTGCTTGTCGAATGTAAATATGTGGAATGAACAAAATGGATGACGTATCGGATGTAGAAACTCAAATCCTATTGTAGTATGTCTGCTTACTTTTTACACGCATTGGAACAGCAGCATTCAAAAGGCGCGGTCAATGTATGTTTACTGGTGTTCGTCCAAAGCAGCATTAAAACGATGCACCATGTCTTTCTGATCTCATGCATGACCTACCAGTCTTGACCAGTATCGTAGTGTTATGGAACGATATTTTATGTATATTGTTTTTCTGTGTGATAACATTCCTCAAACTGTCTCGTCTGGTCGCGGTCATGTGTGTTATACATGCGTAATGTTGTAGTTTATAGTCCTTTTGTCAGTCTTCTCGCTCGCCTCTTTGAGAGTAGTTTGCTTTTTCCGCCATGTCGCAGTCCTGTGTTTCCGTCATGTCAATATAATCATGTAACAAACAAGTATAAAAACAAACAAAGTATATTTCCTTTGTGTCTTGCGTCCCGGGGAAGGAAATGGCTATGATTCCGTGCCATGGTCATGCACCAAAATATCACGATCCGCCCGGTATAATTATATCCACCCAGATGCAGAAATTGGAAAATACACTTGAACTTTCTTATCCGGGCGCCTTGGGAGCGGGCACTGCCCGTATCTCAGATTCGCCCTTGTCTCCCAGACTCAGGGCAGCTCAACTACTCATGTATAATAATAATTATTATTATCATTTTTTTCGTCGAATGTCTCAGTACTCTGTCAGTTTTGTGCCTAGTTATTGCACTTTCTGACTGTATATAGTATCCAGTTATAGTGATGGAGAGTTACTCTTAACTCGTATCCATATGTTCTTTTATTTTCTACATTTATTTATGGCTCAACATCCGAGTATCATTTTTTTGCTCACGTTTCTTCCAAACATCTTTCTCATGTTCAGGATTATCAGTGTTGCCAACCGCCCATGTTTGTCCGTATTTTTACGGAAAAACGAAGCTTTGTTCGCAGTACGAATTTCAATCGAATTATCCCGCTAACGATTATTGTATGATGGATTCCTAAAACCTTCATAACTCCATCGTTTCTTGTGCACATTCAACACTCGAAGCATCTACGCGATAGCGAAAACTCCCAGCTGTCCAATCGCCTAAGAGTTACGATGTCGGCTCCAGAGATATCGCGCGCCGTATTCCGGTATTCTTACCTCGGCAAATTCAAGTTTTGATCCATCTCTTCGCCATACTAGGGGAAATCTCTTTTCGTGTGATCTTTTTTTGGGTGACGGAGCAGTATCCGCGAGAGATGCGATTTCAGGCATTTCCGAAATCAGCCAGTAGGAAAAGACGCCAAAATCAATGGCTGTGAAGAAATCGCCGATAATTGCGCTAAATTTACAAGTTTCGCCCTGAATTGCCTGTTGGGAAATCCCTAACAAAATAAGAAAAAATAATAATAAAAACCTCGATATTCCAGCGCTGTCGATGTATCGTGTTACCCTACCTTGATTGCTATTATTTCCTTTTGTTCTCATTTTGTTCTTTAGTACAACGGTGATTTCTGAAGAGTGTTGTACGAAAACTTATTCGAATCATGTTTTTTTCCATTGCCTTTTTTCTTACATGTATAATAATAATTCGCCGAATTTGTTTGTCTTAGGCACTGACTGTACGTACGGATATACGACCTTTTTGGGTCTTCAGTATGTACTGTACTTTTTTTATCCATGTTGTACAGTTGTAGTGCCTGTACAGCTTGCATGTTAATGTACATGTACATGTACATACATTTATGCTGCGACCTGTGACGTCTAGTACAGTGCTGGCAACTGAAATCCGACCCCCCCCCCCTAGCGGTACGGTAGCCGCGTTAGCGATTCGTACGAGACGCTAGGGGGGGTCGGATTTCAGTTGCCAGCACTGTACTGTACTGTCTATAGCACTGCTGTGAGTCGAATTCTCACTTTGGATCTCATAATATGGCCGAATTTGGACATTCTCTTAGCCGATCGAAAAGCCGATTAGGCGACAAAATCGAGAATTGCCTAATCACGGGTAGCGGAGGCGACAGCATTGTCAAATCGCGGTGCAGTTGGAGATTCCAAAGCAGCGATACATTTCTGTTTCACACGGTCGCGTAACCACCTGCTAACTGTTGCACACGAACAGAAAACCAATTTCGCTTGAGACAGGCCACCACCATAGCCGGTCTACATTTCTGCGCGGGAATATACTCAGCAGGCGCATTGTATACATATGTTGCATACACCAATATACACCACCACCGACGCTAAAGGCTCTGTGGCCGACCACACGCACTACCTACGACAACACGGCACCAAGCCAAGTGCACGAAACGACTGCGATGCGAGCTAGCACATTCTCCAGTAGACAGTGCTAAAAATCGCAGGACGAAGTCGCACGCCTTTGACACCGTGGGTACATCAACATGTATTTTCACCTTGAGATTCGAAACGTTCACACCAAATGGAGTGCGCAGTATCAAACGTCTCCTGTGTCTATCACATCTCCCCGGATAGCGTCTAGCGCGGACTAGCGCGTACCGGAGGTGTAAACAGTATCCGCAGCAGCGCGCCTTGGGTCAAGTACCTTAAGCCTGGTTCACACTAGGCCGATTTTCCGGCCGACATGGACTCGTACGAAAAATCCTCAAGATCGGGGCGAAAATTGCGTAGTGTGAACGGTGTTGTCGTACAGGGTTCCGACAAATCTGCGACGATTTTCTTGTCGCACTAGTTTTCGGCCAAGTATCGACTGGTCGATATTTAGCCGAAAAGCCGGCCGAATTTTAGCGCTTGCGCGTGATGGAGCATGCACCGGACCAATCACTGTAGGCTTTTCACCATGACAGCGGAGAGCGTTGGTGCAGACCGTGAACCATGTGAACTGGCTGCACTGGATCGCTACTACAGTACTAGTAGCACTGTACTAGACGCTAGCCCTTTCACACCTTTGCCGCTTTGGCTTTGTGGCTCGTGTAAAAACTATCTCATTTCCGCTGTCTAGCTAGCTAGCTAGCGTCTACTAGTACTACGGTCTAGTGGCAGTGCGGCTGTGTACCGCGTGTCCGTGTGTAACAGACAAGCCTACATGTACAACTAAAGTACAAACGAAATTGCCCACCTTTGTGTGTGAACAGCTAGTCCGACTCATCCGACACAGTCGGCAGACTCCGTGTAGGAGTCGGTGTCGGAGTATCGGCCGGAAAATCGGCCTAGTGTGAACCAGGCTTTAGTTGCGAGACTAAAGTTTGGGCCCGCGCCAGTTGGAAACTCACTTCAACTTTCGTCCACCGTGCAGTGCAGTGACCAGGTGACGACTTTGTTCAGCGGTTGCCAGCGCAGGAGCCCTAGGCTGCAGTCCTCCAACTTGTCCAACCCGGCAGTTCCGGCACAATGGCGTATCAAACCATCCACTGGACCGCCGCCCAACGCTACGGTAAGCGAACAAAACGTTGACTACTAGTGTGTGCTTCGCTTCGTAGTGCTACTTTCATTCCTCGTGCCGGTTGCAATGCTTAAAAGAAAATGTTTTGTACGAACTTAGAAGTTGCGACTTCGGTGGCATTAGTCCTGAAGTAAGGTATAGTATTTGTAAGTAAATTAGTTGGTTGTTCCAACGAGGAACACAAGCGTCTTGCCGGCAAGAAGCGTGTGTTCCTCGTTGGAACAACCAACCAACGTCATGAAAGGTTTTGCATCTAGCCAATTGCTTCCATTAATTATCATGCGTCTTCGGTAGGCGTTCTTGTACAGTACCATCGGTCGGCGAAGAACTGTGGGGTTAACCTCCTAGCGTAGACCCGGGTGCTCGAATGAGACACAGGGTACCAAAACAGAAACACCCTGAAATTGTACCTAAACTTGTTCCGATTTCGTTTAGTTTTCACAAATACCATCAACATACGGCCCGCTAACGGTATGCCAAATTTCAGCGCTGCCCGGTAAACGCTTTTTGAAATACTCGCGACCCACTTTTTGCTGGGTCCTTGATTCGAGGATATGGGTCTCCTGTACGGTGCTGCCAAAGACCTGCTGAATCTGCGGCTCCACTGACCATCTTGCTCTCAAAAATGAAGTAGTAAGTAACTACTCCCTGCCCTCAACTGCCACACCAAGCGTAGACGATGGTAGACCCGTGTGCTTGAATCGGAGACGATCTGACGAGTTCGCTGTTTCTGATTCGAGCACTCAATTTTCGAATAAAAATTCCGAAGGAAATACGACAATTTTACTGCGTACTGTAGCTTGTGTTGTAGCGCACCCAGGTTCTGAATTCCTGCTGGGTGGGTCAAGCCAGACTCTCTTCCCTGTTCCATCGCCTCTCCAAAAGTATATTCTGACATTATTGAGATTTACAGATGAGAAACTTCACACCTGTCAAATGGTTTCTGATTCGAGCACCCGGGTCTACCCTAGACTAGACTGTTCCTGTTTCCTGTGCAGTCTTAGCGCAGTCGATTCACCGTGTATACATAGGCATGCTGTGCTTGGTAAATTTCTAGCCTGGTCATTCTTCGGCGTCCCGTTCTTCGGCACTCCGTTCTTCGGCACTCCGTTCTTCGGCACTCCGTTCTTCGGCACTCCGTTCTTCGGCACTCCGTTCTTCGGCACTCCGTTCTTCGGCACTCCGTTCTTCGGCACTCCGTTCTTCGGCGCCTGCCGACAGTACTGTTTTCTTTCTTGAATCCCAAGAGCAAACCAGTTACCAGCCCAACTCCTGTCGTGGACATGGAAATCCGGTCCCAAGACTAGCGGCCCCGGGGCGCTGGCCATGCAGCCATGAGTAAGCAATAAGCAGTGCTCACATGCGCTGCAGCATGCTGGTCGCATCGGATCAACAAGCGCACTGCGTGCAACGCTCTGTACTGGCTGAGGGCGCCGGTCCTGGTCATTCGACTGGATTTCCATGTCCACGACAGAACATTACAGCGTTCTTAGGGATTTGAATGTCCAACTAGGAAGTGGAGTTGAGTAACCAATACAGGGATAGGGTTGTCTAAAGATTGGTTCTATTGCCATGAAACTCTGAGTGACAACAGAGCGAAACATCCCGCAATTCTGAACTTTTGAAATTAATTCAATTTCAGTTGTTCGCTTCTCTACAGTAGTCGATATGCAGTTTGTTTGTTTGTGTACTTGTTTGTGTAGTTTTCTACTTTGCACATTAGTTAGACAGGAACTGGGCCCAATAACATAAGTTTTCAATTAGTGCGAATAGCTAAGAGCCGTATGTAAGTATTCGTCTTTGCGACAGTCGGCGCTTGGAGTGCTGAGGGCGCAACACTATTCGAGGGTAACGCTGGCTAAAGGAATAATTTCCTATCACGTTCCATTCCTAGGAACAACAGGAGCGATAGGCTTCCTCCAGGCATGCGAGTCGTACAGTAGGAGGGTCAGACCGGGTGCAAGCGGACTTGAAAACTGATAGGTTCGGAACGGAGGACCAGGGTGGAGGACGGGATGGCAAGGGTGCAGGGGATGGTGGAAGATGCCGCTCTGCCATTTGCCTCCATGTCTCCTTGCTTTTGCGGATCCAAACAGGGTATGTTGACTGCGATAGACACTAACTGGCGAAGGAGCTCTATGACGCTTCGAATTGAGAAGTGAAGTTTGCTGAATGTGTTAGTGGGTTGGAGTTTGCAGACAATTAGAAAAACCAATGGATATACTTGAAAAAAACAGTGATGGAGATATAAGTCAACACATCGCTAGTGTTCACAAAAAATACTTTGCATGCAAACCCCTGGACACAGGGAACCCTGATATTCAGTGATATCGAGCGTTGCTCGACATGATGCAATCCCATGTCACTGCATCTTGGAAGTCGCACCATTTTCCCACTGCGGATGCACTAAGTGCTGCGCATATGTTCTGCTTAAATGTGTGTGTGTGTGTGTGACACATTGTGCCTCTGTCTGAGTGTCTGAGTATATGAGCTCAGTGGCAGCCGCAATAGTCAGAACTCCACAACCGTGTGCTCCAGTCTGACGCTGCAGGTGCAACATGGTAGCACTGAAATGTGTCAATAAACGCAAACACACGAGGTATGGTTTATGACTTATCTTTCAGAAGACAAAGTGAAAAGACTTCTTGTCCAGAGCAAAGGACAGGCAGAAAACCGTGATGCATGTGTGTACTAGTATGAGTACACGCACGAGTGTAAAAGGCAATGCGTACAACAGGCAGAACATAATCATATGGATACACCAGTGAAGATAAATCGTGACCATAACTTGGCAGAACTTGCCAAGAACTCTTGCATGCTTCAACCCAACAGATATGGCATAGCTATTACGGCATAGGTGCGGGTGGCAGCAGGCTGTGGAACACTGCTGCCTTGCCGCCTGTAGTTCCTGGGGCATAGCTGCAGACCCAATGACCGACTGACACATGGTGGACGTGGATACACTCTCCAGCTACAAGCCTACATGTCAGACTTGGCCGGACTTCATCACTGAAGAAGAATGCAGGCCCTGGATGGAGGGGTTTAAGCTAACTGCTGACAAGCTTTCCCTACGATGACATCTCCATCTGTCAAGTCTTCACCTACGTGTAGTACCTTCACCTAGTGCTGGACAGTACACTGCTTAGGTTTCCCTCCAACGTATCACTCACTAAGTGGAGTGAGAGTCCTCATCGTAGTCGTCTTATATTGTTATAAGACGACAAGAAGGAAAAAAAACAATAAGTCTGAAAGATTGCGCAGGCAATCTGGAACTCTCAGATTGCGCAAACTGTCAGATCGTGCGCAACATATGCTGGACTTCGCATTGCTACCGCTGGTCCTGTAGCGAATTGAGACAAAAGTGGCAGTATGTTTCGACCAGGCGAGACCACGCAACTCTGTTACACATCAGCACGAACAGGCTGCGAGCAACACTCCACAACAGCAGGTATTCACTTCCGACAAGCTTATTCCGTTCCATAGGATTATGGGAACTCATCGTAGGAGAGCATGTGCTAAGTGAAACGGGTCATGGATAAGAAGAGATCCACCAAATATTAATGTCAAAGATGGCATCATGGGTTTTCGCAAGGCTTGGTCTAGCCACGTCATTCTCGGAGACGAGGAGAACTGCCTTGAAGAGGGCTCCAGCTCCAGAGTAGAGTAAAGAAGTACAGTCATGTGTCTCCGCTGTGCTCTTGCATAGCAAGCGGCACAATGGTAGTATTTTGGAGAGGCTTTTTAAGGCATTATATCTCTAACATCCTATCATTACTCGCTGCTATTTGTCTATCTTTTGTGGTCTATTTCCACAGGTGGCGAAGTAGATGGAGGAAGGTGAGTTATACGTGGACAACTGGCACCTGCTGAGTTCTCATTCTGGATAGTTTAATGTATACGAATACACAGGCATAAACAAGCGCTCAAACCCACAGGCACACACACCGACACGCAGGCATACATACACACTCTTAACACAGGTACACATACACACTGTATATTGCTACTGTTACTGAGCATGGGAGATCAAAAACCCTTTAGCCGAACTGGAGCCGTACCATCTCTCAGGAGGTAGCCCCGGGCTTGTAAGGTTGAAAAATGATCCAAAAAAACATTTGCGAGTTTGACAAACCAAGTCGAACATCCAATGTTTGTCATGTACGTCTGTGTGTGTTGAACATAGTAGTTAGTACAGTTGTAGGGACCCATCTTTAACCTTTAGGCACATAATTGAACATAAGCCACACAATGGACAGTGGTTCGCTATTATCACGAAATTCGCTAGATAAGAGTGCGTTATAAGACAGTGGAGTCGACTGTAAATCCTACAGTTTTCTGTGTGGAATGATGTTGTGCCTTGATGTCTCACTATTACACTCTCTATATCTAGTATTGTCTGCACATAAGTGGGTATACCCAGGTTTCAACAGTGCTCAACACCATTAGTTGTCTGATGATTGCCTTAGCATTTAGCTAATTGTATGTGCATGAACCGCAGCGTTACAACGTATATATAATTGGTGGAACCATTCTTTTTGACCTTCGTGCTCTATATTATCTGGATACTTTCATATTGGAGGGCAGTTAATCAAAACCAGAACGTTTTGCACTTCATTTTTACAAGTCTGCAAGTAAAATGTTTGTTTGTTTGTAAACTTTATTTGAGTTCGCTAAAGTTAGTTCTGAGTTCTATTTTCTAATTGTTGCTTTTTGTTTTGTTTTGGCAGAGAGGCGTGCCTGGCGAGAGTCAACAGTGGAACCATGGCACAAAGCCGTAGTGCGAGTGAGCGCAGAGTGACGGAGTAAAGCCCGGAGGAGGCACAGCATGTGTGGGCGTGTGAGTGGGTGGGCGTGTGGGTGGTAGACGACAAGGATGAGGACTCGCACTCCAACTAACGACGAGTGATACGTTGGAGGGAAACCTTGATCTGTTGCAGTCAGAGCATGACTGGTATCGTCGCATGTATCGTAGTTTTTTCATACTACTTTTGCGACGTGCTTACATGTAAATGGTACAAAATGTGTGTGTTGCATGCGTGCATGTGCGTGTTGTATGCGTGTGTGTGTGTGCGTGTGTGTGTGTGTGTGTGTGCGTGTGTGTGCGTGTGTGTGTGTGTGTGTGTGTGTGTGTGTGTGAGAGTGTGTGTGTGTGTGTGTAGGTGTGTGGGTGTTTGCATGGAATTAGATGTGTGTGCTATCATACTTCATGTTGTGCAAACGGGAGCAGATCCATTCTTCTTCCTATTCTTGCATTGTTATCTTTTCTTTCCTCTACTGTTTGTCTGCTTGACATCTTCACCTATTCATGCGTAAACATGCTTCCCCTGTGGCAAGAGCTACATGTACACTTCAATCTCCTCTGGGCTTTCACCAATATCCGACTGCCACTCGATTTCAACTCTCCCTGAAGAAATGTTCCATCAAAAAATAATTGACTTGCTGGCCGTGTGTTGTGGCACCGTGTGGATGCATGATGTCTGCCTTTGCCGGCGGTATGCTGTGGCAACGTGCTGATGCATGATGTTTGCCTTTGCTAGATGTTGGTTGTGTTGTGGCAACGTGTGGATGCATGATTTCTGGCTTTGCTGGTAGGCATTGGCGAATACTTGTCGAAAAGGTGGCATATTCTGCTCGAAAAGCAGTGAAATTGGCAGAACCATACAAACCTTATGGCGGGCAATTCCTCGAATTCTGCTCTATTTCTTTATCCACATACCAACCAAGCATGCATGAAACTTACCAGAAAAAGAACGGAATTCTGCCAATTTTTCAGCCGGCATTATCCGCATATGCCTATTTGCTGGCCGTGGGTTGTGGCAGCGTAGATCTACGTGTTGATGTACAATACATGTATGATGTAGGCCCGAGATTGCACTAATGATTTGTTGGTAGGGGGGAAAATAATTGACCCATATGTACATGTATTAAAAAGAGGTTAGGATGCACATTATTATCGGGTGTTAGCAGCCGTCGTGAGTTCCCTTCGGGAACGGATAAGATATTAATTTACTTTTTTTTTTTGATGCACATTATTTCTGACGTGACGTGAAAGTTCAGCTAACGTTAGTCGGCTCGCGCGTTGAAAGACAACGCCAGTGACCTGCAGCTGACGTCGAAATTTGGAGTTCTACGCCAAATTGGACGTGAAATTTCGGATCATGTCAGAAATAGCGTGCCGCCCCTGTACTACTGCAGTGTTGAGTATGTCCTGTATGTGAAGAGAATGCTGGTTAGGCTTTCCCCAAATCGGTCAGCCGAAACATTCGCCGAAAACTAGATTTGTCGAACAATTGCTAAGCTTTTCGCCGATTTGGGAGGGTTCCTTTGAAAATCGCCGAAAATCTACCAAGTGTGGTTGCAAAGTGCGTTTACGAACGAATGATGTTGCTGCAAGCATGACCGCTCGAGCTCTCTACTTCAATACTTGTACTAGTGCGTTGAGGTCGTGTTGGCGGATAATGCTCGAAAAGGTGGCAGTTCCTGCTCTGGCAGATTCTGCTCGAACAGCAATGAAATTGGCAGAACCATACAAACCTTATGGCGGGCAATTCCTCGAATTCTGCTCCATTTCTTTATCCACATACCAAACAAGCAGGAAACTTACCAGAAAAAGTACCGAATTTTGCCAATTTTTCTGCCGGCATTCAGGGACTGCTGGAGAGCCGGGTCAGCTGGATCACGCGCCCGGCTGGGGAACTGCACGACCTGGCTGGACAGATAACACCGGGTCCAGGCTGACCCGGCTGAAAAATGTCTCAAACTGACAATGGATTCCTAAAATACCGGCATTTTACGACTCGCGGACCCCATCTGTTGCAAATCTAGCGCAACCGTACACACTACAGTACAAGCGACAGAAACTCGGCTTGGGTAGGGTCAACCGGTTCGAGCGCGATCAGCGAGCAGGAAGTCAGGACATTCAAAGTCGATTATAGCAATAAAAACTGCTTTATGGCAGTTTAAAATAAAGTTTTTGTGTTCTAGTCCTTGGACCCCGTCTAAAAAGTAAGAAATTAACGAAATGTGATAGCCGAAAATTCAAATTTCACACAAAACCTCACAATAATCACAGCACTTGAAATGCTGCTTTCAACACTAAACTTGTACTGCACCAACAATTGGCAACATGCATGTCATCCATGCATAGGAAAGAGGATCACGAGGGGAAAAGGTCTTCTACATGTAGCTTTTCATTCTGTGTGTGATTATTGTGAGGTTTTGTGTGAAATTTTAATTTTTTCGGCTATCACATTTCGTTAATTTCTTACTTTTTAGACGGGGTTCATGGACTAGAACACAATAACTTTTTTTAGAAAACTGCCATAAAGCAGTTTTTATTGCTATAATTTCTTTTGTTTTTTCTGTCACCAATCAATAGAATGCCCTATCTCAATATGTAAATTTAAACTAAATGATGGCCTTCACATCATATCAAGAGATCAATACCGTATTATACGCATTGATGTGCAAGCCTTTCTTGCAGACAGTCCGTGCGCCAGATTCAAAAAAGTCGTCTAAAAGTTGACTTTTCATTTTCCGCACGGGGCAGTTTGCGGGTACTTTTTGAGTCGCATTCTCAATGGTGGACAATTTTGGAAAATGGTTTTGTGTCTATGGCTCGTTTGTTTTGGCATTTCGCTACCTGTGTGGTGAGCCTAAAAATTGCGCTTAGCCGTGGCAACACAATGGTGTATTCCGTTTTTCAGCCAGATGACTTGCTTCGCTGTGGTCCGGCATCTTCCTAGATTCTCAGCCGTCGTCGAATTTGAGTATTTTCGAAACATTTTTTAGGGTGCAGGCGTGGGGCAAGGCTTTCACTCCCAGCCAATGGCACCATTTGGCATAACTCAGCCCTATGAACACGTCACCAGGCCCTCGTTAGTGTCCAGCCCATATTTCCAAAAAATGGACTGGACTTGAAACTTGAGTGTACAGACAGTACTATGCATTATGCACGTAATGACCGTATGCAATAACTTTCGCAAGCTACACGACAAGGACTCGCTGCAGAATAACATAATGATATTCACACCATATGCCACTGTGGTGCACCGTGATACCAATGACAGTATATTTATCGGTGATCAATTGCCTACTGGGTCGCTCCGTTGCCGAGAACGTCAACGTTGCGGACTGTGGAATGACCCGCGACACCGCCAACCATCCCTGACACAACGCCAAATGCTGAAAGAGCTGACTGATACGGTACCTAACAAGTTAACTGGATAATGTTTATCTTCAACAAAACCAGGACATAAAACAGTGCTATGATAAACTACCTCCAGTCACCGGAAACAAATACAGTGCAATACGCATATGGATAGAGATTGCACTAGTACATGTATAATTGTATACCAATCTTAGAGAAACAAAACAGTTATCGGGTCTATACCATCAGAGTTGGCAGCTATATGTATTGGATTCTCCTGGTGTGCAGAATGATGCTGGCGGCGTGGTTCATATCCACTGTTGGCTTGCTGTCGGCAGTACCTTCACTATCTCACGTCTAAGGCATTTTATAGTCCGCATGACTTGGATCACAACGCCATAGTTATCCACACGAGAATGGTAATAAATCCAGATTACTAAGGCCTTCTTCATTGCAGTTGGCGCAATACGTTCACGGGATCGCGTCTCCGACCTCCAAATTGTAATTATAGCTGGCTAGTCTGTTGTTTATTGGCAGACAAGAATTGCGATGCTTCTTCAAAAGAGGCAGTTTAGCGATGTCTGTCCATGACATATTCCGCATTGCTGTGTGTGGAAGGAAAGGTGCAACAACATTAGATTGCTGCTGGCCATAGACATCAAACTGCAACATCTGGGCTTCAGCTGTCACAGGTCCATTGACAGAGAGACTGCCGCATATTGCACATACTGCAAACTATTGACTTCATGCCATCGCCTCATGGATCAGAAGTCACCACACTGAAAGAAGAACAGCAGAGGAAAACAGAACTGATGCAGTTAATTGATGCAGTTATTTGGCAGCAACAAATTTACTCCTTCATTTCATTCGACGAATTTGAGTCGTGCAATGCAAGAAAAAAGTCAGAGAGCAGGATCTAGGAGAGGGCATGCACCAGTGCTGTTGTGCCTATAATAATTAGATGCTCAGAATTTCACCACAATAATGCACATAATACTGACATATTTACACTATGCAACCTAGTTGTCAACAAATTCAGAAAAAAATCTAGTACTTCAGCTGGTGAAATATCCCACCTCTATCCCCTAAGCTCAAATGTCCCTGTAAAATTGATAAAGGATTGGTAGATGCTCACTCGGAGTGGTGTTTGAAAAGTAACACAACAGGTCATGACGATTTAGAGCATGCTCAATTGTCTCTTCTCATAAAATCACAATATTGCCTGTGCGTGGTTTATTTCGGGTGCAATTGTGGGGCACATAGGTATCACTCTAATTTCTCGTGCATTCGAAAGATAAAGCTTTGGTCTATCACCCCACAAAGCGGCTTTAGTGTCCGCGATGGGTAAATGCCTTACCTGGTGTGAAATTGGTGACCATATTCCTCGTTTCAGCAATTACAAAAGTGAGACATTCGTCCTTGGTGGCTGCTCACGAACTGCAAGCTCCAAAATAATTTTCCAGGGTACGGCCATAGGTGTCTACATCACTCCGAGCCATCTCTCCAGTGTAGGAAAGGTCTCCTGACGAGACTAGAAGGGCTCTAAGCAGCAAATTTCATTGAAATATTCACCATTCGGAGATAGGCGAAATCAACAGAAAACAAGCCCGCAGGTGCGGCGCCTTGGAGGCTACGATTCCCGCGAGAAAATGAAAATCGGTCTCTCAAGGGCCTCGGCGCACGGACTGCAGAAAATGGCAAAATGCATGTTCTTCTGCGGGGAAACATGTGAGTACGTAGTGGTGGACCGTGGTGATACTTTTTTTATACGGAGGTCATTCTGTGCATGTTGCTGTAGCAGAATTTCATGACTCTGTCATAAAATTGTCTTGCCTTTCAGATATTTCAGATCTCCCCACCCTCGATCAGATTTATTTGAGAAATGTAACCAGGTGCGTGTCGCAGATGTTTTGTTGATTCTGTGTTTATAATGGTTTATAATCATGGGTTTTCGTGATAAGGTCATCCTGCATCATATTGCACTGAAATCGTAATCCTGTTGATGTCGATACAACTGTTGGAATTAGTTCATTGACTTCATACTGTTAGTCCACGATTTTCTAAAACAACACAGCAAAAGAGGAACAATAAACATGTATTAAAATGTAAAAACTGAGTCCGACACCTCCTTCCAACAACTACACTGATCCTGAGGATAAAAGGGGCAAGGCTATGGTTGGAGGTACTGAGAGATAAACAAGGCACTCCATAATAATAATATCTTACACATCGTTTGGTGAGTATGAATGATATCCAGTCGAACCTCTTTAGGACGAACACAAAGGGATCGATGGTATTTATTCTGTGAGTTTGTCTTAACCTATTTATAACCAGTGAATACAATTATTTCTCCAATAGACATACGAATAGATTTCTTCTACAGCGAAAGATGATTCTAAGCCACACCAACTCATTGACTCGTCTCATATGAAACAAATGAGTCACTAGAGAGGTTCTGCAAAACGAAAATGCGTACAAACTTTCGTTCTACGTCATGAAGTGCGAAACTTGCAGGGAACGCGAAATGAACTGTCGTAGGAAAATTCGTGAGATCGGGTCATGGCGTAGGTGCACTTGGCCCGCGCAAACTACGAAAATGTGCAGAACGCAAAATTCGTGCAAAAATTCGTACACACTTTCGCAAGGAGTAGATATCCTTAGGCGGTGTTTACATGAGGCATTTCAACCCGGGTTGAGTTCGACCCGGGTCAGCTTTCAACCCGCCATGTGCATAAAATGAATGGCGCGTTTACATGACGCATTGCGCTTGACCCGGGTTGAAATTTCGCCCCGGGTTGAAATCAACCCGGGTCAAGAAAATCGTACAAACGTACTTCTGTGCGTATCTCGCGCCAGGTTTGAACGGCACTGCAGATGCAAATCTCGCGCGAACGGATTCACGTGACCATACAGGACTGTAGAAGTGGACTTTTGGCGGCATATCAGTATTTGACCCGGGTCAACTGTCTTCATGTAAACGCTCACCTCTTTTGTCTATCGTACAGACTTTCAACCCGGGCTGAACTCGACCCGGGTTGAAATTTCTCATGTAAACACAGCCTTAGCTAAAAAAAACGCTAACGTAAATGCAAACCTTTCCGTACTTCGGATCGTTCAAGCTGACTTTTCCCTTAGCACAAAGACGATTTAAGTACGTTATAGTTGAGACGAAGTAGTCGTGACAACCATGGCGGTATGAATTTTCGTGGAAACAGGTGCGGGATATTCAAAATTTTGAACCAGGGATTAGTTTGCTGTCGTTCCGAAAGAATACCTTGGCGAGGTCTTTTACTCTGGAATAGCAAAAGCACGGCGAAAATGAGTTTTCGCTGTTCCCAGGTCCTTGGAAAACCTTTCCTAAACGCAGCACCGAAGACTGTAAGGGTTCTGCAGCTCCAGCACGTCTGGGAGAGGCCGATGAATTTCTTCCTCAGGAGTGCCGTGGAACTGGTCCTTTGTTTCCAAGATGGGATAAAGGGAGAAAGGCACGAAGCAGAGGACGTAGACATTGTCAACTGAAAGGCAAAAGTCGCCAAAAAAGCTAAAAGTCACAAGAGGAAGCAATCTCGACTCTCATCTCGATCTGCACGTGCTTTTTATCTCCCGCCAGTTACAAAACAATGCGAGTTTTTGCATTTTTTGCAGAATTTCCATAACGAACGTCGGCCCGTTATTTTGAGCTCTGTAACGTTTTTCCGTTATCCGATAACGTCTTTTGTCACGGCTGGGAGTGAGTACCGTAAAAGTTAGCGTTATCGTACTTTTGCTAAGGATCTCTACTGGCGCGAAACTGGGTTCGAATTTTCGTTTTGCAGAACCTCTCTACTGAACCTTTCTTTAGAAACATGACGGCAACTGAAACAGCAACAGAGAAGGTACGATACATGTACTCCACATTCTTACAGGTACAAACAGATTGCAGATCGTAATTCTTGCTTTGGCGACACGAAACTTTATTTGGGGCAGTGCAATCTCGGCGGAACTCACAAATAATAAATCAAACAGCCCAGACTCGAGTAAACAAATCCAATCATACAAGTACAAGATCTTCACGAGACGAGACTGCACCCATTGGCTTGCTTCGTATGAAGCAAACAAGTTACTGATCCTCTCCACAATGGAGATTTTCCCTGATATGCGAATATATTTTGCAAACTCGGTCAATGGGTCCTTGAACCTTTCCCTCCAGATTGGGAACTGCCAACGATAGTATGCCACTGACCAGTGCCTTACTTGTAACGTACCAATGTACAATGAATATGAGTATTTCGACAACACATCTAACATAAGCCTTACCGTCAAGAAGGTGAACTCGCGTTCTTCGCACACTGTAGACAAGGGCAAAGAGACAAAAATGGATCTAAATCCGAATAAAATCAGCACACGTTTCCGTAAATGAAAGGGTGAGTATAAGCAAATGAATCGAAGGAAACAAAGAGATCCTGTCAGCTTTTCCATTATTAATTTTATTGCATTCCGCCCAAAATCAGCACACTTTTCGTAAATGAAAGAGTCAACACAAGCAAATGAATCAAAGGGAACTGGTCAACTCACCTGTCACTGAGTAATATTCCGCGAAAGGAGGTCTCAGCAGCGCCGAAACGAAATAAGCCAGGCCAGGAGACGAAATATCCGAAACAGCTCATACAAGAAGCAGTTCCAAAGAAGGAAGTTCCTCGCGCGTGCACATCCGAACGTTCGAACACGGACTGCACTGCACCACAATGTCTGCCGTGCACGTGCACCGCACGCGGCTACCACCCGTTGGTAGATCTAATACCGAGCACCTTACGCAGAGACTTACGTAGCCTAAGTGAAATACCGAGCACCTTACGTAGAAACTTACGTAGCATAGCGGTGTCGTTTTTCTTGCCATGTGAACACAATAACAGAAAAGCTGACAGGATCGCTTTTCTAAATGTAATGGGGCAGGTACCTCGTAGTCAAAAGCCTAACTTTGGCTATAGCAGGGTTAAGCACTGGACCAACCCTTGAGAAATTTCTGTGAACTATCTTGCATTCTGTACGTGACCATTTTTGTCTATAAATGTGGACAGGTCAATATCAATCACTGTACGTCTACTGGTATTCTCAAGGGCAATACATATCGCTTGACATGATCCACTCATCCTGATCGCATCCAAAAAATACTACATTTTCAAAAATGACTTTTCTAGTATCTCAAATGTTGTTGAAATCATTATACAGGCTTGCTACATTTGCCATATTTTTCTCACGATTTGCAGTTCCTTTCTAGTCAAATATGTGACCGACCTTTACAAGAATATCCTGCAGACTAGCATTCATGCCGAGTAGACTCGTTCCAGTTCCCATGGTCCATTCTTGACGGCATACCAGACACGACCAAACAGAACCGTCCGAAAAGACCCTCCTGATTGTTATGTTAACTTGGCGTTGACATGTCTTGCATTCCACTTCATTCGGAATCACCTTCCTTCTCGCCAAAACTGCAGCGCTGACACTTTGCCGTGAATGTCTTCTGCTATATCCTTCTTCGATGATTCTTCTATCATCAACTGTTAAGACAAGTAGTATTGTGTCTGGTTCCACAATCCGAGGTCCCTCTAGACGCGTCCTAACAGCCATTCCTCCAGACACACATGATGAAGCAGAGCTAACGGCTGCGGACATTTACATGGCGAAATATAACAACTCATCCACTGTACCATTAATGCTTAGATCAATTGAGCTTTTACTCTGCTTTTTTATGCCAATGCTCCAAGGAAACATTGAAGACAATGTATGTAACATCTGTCACCTTCTTGTGTAACAATGTTGAACCGGTGATTCCAACGCACGCAGGCTGTGATGACCAACACCATGTACTGTGCTCACACTGAAACTTGCATTGGGCTGTATTAGTTGACGGCGAGGCATGAGCGACAAACTGAAATTACAGTCCAATCAGTTTATTCAGATATTACACTGCTCGTTCCGTTATATTCTTCCTATGCAAGTCGCAACTCCTGTTTTGAGCTGTTTTTCTTCTCTCTTTTTCTTTCCCTACTAGTTGCTGTTACACTCACTGATCCTTATGCGCAGATATACAGCATTCCCTCAGTTAAGTTGTGGGACCATTGTTATTAGGCTAGGGCCTGTTTTGGACTTCCCACTCCAAATAAAGAATACAAACAACAAACAAACAACACTGTCACACTGTCACGTGCTGAGGTATAAGAATTGAACTGGTGGTTCCAATGCGACCAGGGTTTGTTGTGCAACACCAAAAACGCTGTTCGCACTGGACCATTGCATGGAGCGATATTATTTGAGTGCTCATCGAGGAGTTGATGTGAGCTTAGGGCTGGAGACCGGTGCATTCGTTTCGTGACAACGTTAACACACATATTACTTGTCAAGTAGTACTCCTTAAGTTATTGTTCTAAAGCACACGCAAAGTCCTGTGTTACTTTTCGTAGCACTGGTTTTGGATTACGCACGGAACAGAAACTCAGCGAAAGATTACTGCGTTCAATGCGAGTGCGAACGAGCCAGAACTGGTGATGCTTTTCACATCCATGTACTGCAAAACTTAACCGCACGTAGTCATCACCTCAATGTTTTAACAGTACAGTGAAACCTGTCTAAGACGACCACTCAGGGGACCTTCAAAGTATGGTCTTTGTTACCAGGTGGTCTCCTTATCCAGGGTCAATTGACTGGAAATAGCATCCCTTGGTCCTGGCTCCAGTTGTCCTTTAGGACAGGCGGTCGCCTAATCCGAGTGGCTGCCTTGACAGGTTTTTACTGTATGGTCTCTGTTACCAGGTGGTCTCATTATCCAGGGTCAATTGAATGGAAATAGCATCCCTTGGTCCTGGCTCCAGTGGTCCTTTAGGACAGGTGGTCGCCTTATCCGAGTGGTCGCCTTGACAGGTTTTACTGCCACTCAGGTCCTGTAAACAGATTAAGGTGATAGGTCACAACAATGATCACGAGCTACATGTATGTATCGTACCGTACTGGCAATATATGTTGCCGCGTAACGCGTAACGCAGGGGGTGCGGCGTAACGCGCGACCAGGCTTGTGCGACAAATTTTCGTTGACTTCGTAACGCGCGTCCGGCGGGGTGCGGCGATCTTTTCATTGCAGTTTGCACTGCAAAAAAAGGCTGAAAACTGTGAAAGCACGTGTACCGCGTGGTGAAAAGTTCAAAACTGGACGCAGCAGGAAGTCCTGACACTCGAAGGCGCATCATTCAGTGGTTGGCGATCTCAATGGTTTCTTCTTTCCCGAGGTCGTTTTGCGAAGAAGAGCGATGTGTTTACCAGTTTCCTTGTGACAATGCAGAAGTCTCTATTCGCCTTCGGCGTGAAGAAAATCACGCCCAAGGAAAGTGAAAAAGGAAAGGATGAGGAGAGAAAGGAGACGAAAAACAGGATTGCTGCTGATCGTGCAAAGAAAGTTTTAGTGAAGCAGAAGAAAGTTCGTGAGCAAACGAGAAAGCGTGTTCGTCGGCACCGCCAAAATGATGCAGCAATAGCAAAAAAGTGATGCGGCAATAGCAAAAAAAGGACTGCGGCAATATAGTAACCTGTGTAACGGCTCCTGTGCGACGTTGCATGTAACGCCCTGCGTGCGGCAAACATGTGCCAATGTAACGCTTCATGGCCTCACTGCGGCAACATATTATATTGCTAGTACGGTATTTAAATGTGGAAGTATCCGCCTTTTGAAAGTGCGATGAAAGGTGAGATATAAGACGTGTTGTACTACCGATACTTCCTGTTGCCTAATAACCCGGCATGTTTTTACCGCCATATTGCCAGGTGCGTGTTTACCACCATAATTATTATGAAGTAAAGTGTTGTATTAGGCTTCCGCACCTTGCAATTGTAGCTCAAGTGCAATGCCTGGCTACTGGCTTCAGTGAGAATGTACTATGTAAAAGTAAAAAAAAGTAAATTAAAAGGGAACTCACGACGGCCGCTAACACCCGATAAACCCTAGCGGCAGATGCAGCGCCTAACGGTGAGGGTGAGTGGGCAAGTCTCACAACCACTGGCAAAAGTGCCGAAAACGACCCCATTAGCTGCATCCATGTACCCCTTGTGCCTGGCCACAAGTTCCCAGTTGACTGTGGGTAGCAGCACGGCTGGAAAAACCGCTCCCAGGCAGGACTTGAACCAGGTACCTCTCGTACCTCAATAATGGTCTTTGACCAACCCACTGTGCCTGGGGGGTGGAATGTACTATGTGCACTAGTATAATTATGGATCTGGTGAATTTCATTGCTAGTCCAGTCTTGTAACCGGTAGTTGGACGTTTCTCTCGTGCACATCACCCAGCTATCCAGCAGCCACTTCCAGACCAGTCAGATCCATTTTGATAAAGCGGACGTCTCAAACCATTATCTCTCCAACAGCAAGAGGTTCTACTGCCGTCACAAAGAGTTGAGGCTGCCGACTGTTCAGCATGGGCGTTCTGTTTATCGTCATACCCGAAGGGATATCGGTTGAATTCGGATGCTGCGGCACCTGTGACCTGCCGATTATCAACAAGAGCAAAGTGGACTTCGGATCGAGAATCTACGGCCCAAATGGTGAACTTGCAAAATTCGGCTCGGATGTCGTGAACGTCCACTATGGAGCATCCGTCAAAACCTATCTAGTGACAGGATTGTTCTATTTTAGTGCCATTACGTGTAAGCGATGCAACAGCA